>NC_142070.1:23947500-24162500 GCF_059756535.1 Pantherophis guttatus | reverse complement strand
CAGTTGTCACTGTCTGTCCTGACCTAGCCTTAAGGTTGTCCAGAATGACGAGTTTGTTTCAGGAAGGGATTGTTCAAATAATCTGCTCTGGTCCTTATATAAACCTTCCCTGTTTTTATCTGGACTTGTGAGAGTTGGTGCATGCATATGTCTGTGTCATATTAATAAACATACCTGCACATGTGTGCGTGTGCATGCACGCACGCACACACACACACATTCTGTAGTTCTCTATTCCCCCCCAAAAAATAAACTTAAAAGCAAAATACATCTCATCAAATGCAACATTCTGAAATAACTGTTGAGGAGGCGAAGTCTGCAAAAAAGATATATTTTCTTCCTCCATCTGCTTGAAAACAAAAAGATCAATTTCATTTTGGGGGGGAATGCAAAACTGTATAATTAATCTTTTGAAATATCACGTACATCTGAACTTTGAGTGTTTCTTCTTTGATACTTCTCTTATTGTCTTTTGAGAAAGGAGGAGGGAGCATGTTTTATTTTCCCCTTATATTTAGTGCAATTCAATGACATACTTAAAAATGTTAATTTCACTCCTTATCATGCATTCAGGTGCTAAGAATAAGCCTACATTAAACAGGGGGGCTCAGTTTTTGAAGGAGGAGGCTGCTTGAGTGGGATATCTTTGTACTTTGTATTATTGCATTATAAAAAAAGGGAGGAAATTAACACTACTAGTCAAATACGCAATACCTACATGCAGGGGAATCAAGCCTTCTAAGCAGCCTTCTCACCTAGCGTATTCTTGGCTTGTTGAATGTTTTCCCAGAATTCCCTGGTAGCCTATGAAAAACGTTCTCCCTATATATTAAGTAGCTGGCAAACAAAATCTTGTATAACAAACCTATAGCATACTTCTAGAGAAGGGGGAATTTCTGGGTAATAGGATGTTCTGCTTTGACAATCAATTAAATAGAAAGACACATTAAATGCACGTATGCAAATACACACAGAGCAGTTAAGAAAATTAAAACAAAACTACCCAACTTGAGGCCTCAGAGGCCCCTGCAATCTCCAAATCCTTGGATGCAGTCCCTAAACTGCTCCAAAAGTTGTTTCTGAAGTTCAATTTTTAATGTGACGGAAGAATGAATATTAATAAATACATGAGGCGTAAGCAATCCTACTGTCGGTATAACCATATTTAATTAATTTAATTGTACTACTTTAAATTTAAATTAAATGCAACCAATTTCTTTTATATCCTGCCTGCACAAGCAATACAGAGTTCAGCTCCCAGCACACTGTTCAAAGGCCAAGGGTAGATTTTGGGCCCTCAAACATCTGAAAATAATAGGATAATCTAAAAAATAATGATCTAAAAAATAATAGGATAATAGCAAATAAACAGCCAAGATTAGACTAATTCATACCAAAAGCCTTCTGGGACAAAAAGTTCTTGGGATGATGACAATATGTTGTCAGAAAAGAGTTAGAGCAATTCCCTGGGAAGGAAGTTCCAATGCCTGAGATAGCTAGAGAGATCATCCTGTCCCCCAATTCTTCCCTCCCCCCACTTTGAAGGGAGATTTCCTTGATTGATCTCAGTAGATGGACAGTTTTGGGAGAGCTTCATTCTAACAGAATGGCCACATTTATTTATTTATATCCTGCCTTTATTTAAATAGCTCAATATTTGCCCCCAAAGGCAACAATCTGAATCAAATTGATATATGCTTATTTATATGTAGAGATGCACAAAACGAATAATTTTTACCTGGATGTATCTGTTCTCCTTGTGTTAATCAAGGTGCTAATATTCTTTCTTATCAGCTTTTAATATTAAACTCTATAACCCCTTAAATAAAAGGTAAATATTTCCCGAATTGACATGGCATGGGCCAGTAGAAATTTGGGGTTGGAAATTGAAACTGCAGTAATTAACCCAAACGATTGGGCTGATCATAATCCATTAGAAATCAGATGGAAGTCTCTCCAGAGAAAATACCAACGGAGGTGGAGGTTTAATGCTAAATTACTGGGCGACAAAGACTGTATACAAAAATTTAAAGAAGAAATAAATTTCTTTTTCAAGGAAAATGAAAACAAAGGCACATCCCGCGCAATAGTTTGGGACACAATGAAGGCCTATCTGAGAGGAGTCGTGATTTCATATATTGCACATAAAAATAAAGAAGAAAGGAAGATCCTGGAAGAGTACTTAAATCATATAGGAGAATCAGAAAGAAAACTCCAAGATAATCCAGAAGATGAAGCAGCCAAAGAAAATTGGATGATGTGGAAGCATAAAGTAAACATCATGGAGCAAGAAGAGTTGGCACAAAGAATGAAAAGAACGAAACAATATCTTTTTGAGAATACCAACAAATCGGGGAGGTGGTTGGCCTATAAATTAAAAAAGGAAAATGAAAGGGGAATAATTCATACTTTAGTAGACTCTAAGGGCAAATTATTGATTACCGAGGAAGAAAAACGGGATAGGGTGAGAGAATATTACGAATCCCTATATAAAGAAGAGGAGATATCGGATGACAAAATAGAACAATACTTGATAAAAGCAGAGCTCCCACAAATAACTGAAGATGAGAAAGAAATGCTTAACAGAAAGATCACAATTGAAGAATTAAAAATAGCCCTTTCCAAATTGAAAAATAATAAAGCGCCAGGACCTGACGGATTTCCAGGGGAAATATATAAAAAATTAGAAGAAATACTCCAACCGAAATTAGTAGAAATTTTTAATGATGCACTGTTAGACCACAAAATTCCAGAGTCATGGAAAGAGGCGCATGTCACACTTGTGCCGAAAGAAGGTGCCGACCCAAAACAAATTCAAAATTACAGACCAATCTCGCTCCTAAATATGGACTACAAATTATTCATGGGCATAATGGCCGAAAGAATGAAAAAGATTTTAAATAATTGGATATATAAAGACCAGAATGGATTTTTACCGGGGAGACAAATTAGGGATAATATGAGAATTGTACTAGACACGCTAGAGTATTATGAGGAACACCCTGAAAAACAGATGGCTCTGATTTTTGTCGATGCTCAAAAGGCATTTGACAATCTAAATTGGAAATTCATGAATAAACAAATTGAGATGATGAAATTTGGAACAAATTTTGAAATGATGATTAAATCCATTTATAATAACCAAAAGGCGAGTATCTTGGTGAATGGGGATAGGACTAAAACATTCCAAATTAGTAAGGGAGTAAGGCAAGGTTGTCCCCTATCCCCTTTATTGTTCATTCTGGCCCTAGAAGTTCTTCTAAGGAAAATTAGATTTAACGATGAAATAAAAGGATTGCAGATCAGAAAGGAGATTTACAAGACGCAAGCATTTGCGGATGATGTAGCCCTAATCCTTGAAGACCCTATAGAATCGGGACCTAAAGTATTGGAGGAATTAAGTAAATATGGAGAGGTGGCAGGCTTCATACTGAACAAAACCAAAACCAAAGTATTGATCAAGAACACAACTGAGAGCCAGAAAAACGAGATAGAAGAAGTACTAGGATTACAGGTTGCCAAAAAAATTAAATACCTAGGAATTTGGATTACATCAAGATGTTCGACCTTGAAAGACGATAATTATATTCCCCTAATCAGGAAAATAAAACAAGACCTAGATTGCTGGAAAAAAATAAGACTATCACTTTTGGGCAAGATAGCCACAATTAAGATGAACATCCTCCCCAGAATATTATTTCTATTTCAAAATATACCCATAAATTTAGATAAAAAATTCTTTTTAGAACTAGACAAAATTATTAGAGAATTCATATGGGAGGGGAAAAAACCGAGATTTTCCATTAAAATTTTAAGGGGCAAAAGAGACATAGGTGGATTTGGACTCCCGGACTGGGAAACATACTACAGGTCAGCCAAGCTAGTATGGATAAAAGATTGGATCACCCTGGAAAATAAGAGAATTCTTACCTTAGAAGGCCATGACCTGCAAAAAGGCTGGCACGCCCACATCTGGGAAACGGAGAAGAAAAGGAAGACACATTTTCATAGACACAAAATTAGAGATTCCCTGATACAAACATGGACCCAGATTAGGCAAAAATATTACAAAAAAATCCCAAATTGGCTCTCAACGATGGAGGCCCTGACCCACCCAAATAGGTGGGAGAGGGAGAAAATGGGCAGATATAAAGATATCCTAGACGAAAGAGGGTGGCTTAAACCAAATGATATTTTACGAGAGCAAGGAATAACTTTAGATTGGTGGACTTATGCACAAGTAAAATCCAGATATCAGAAAGACAAAGAACAATATGGTTTAGAACTGGGATCAAACGGACTGGATAAAGTCTTGATGGGAACAAACAAAAAGATTCTGGCAAAATTATACAATTATATATTAAACGGTGACAAGTTCGAAGATGTCACGAAGAATCAAATAATTGCATGGGAGAAAAATATAGGGCGCAATATAAATTTTGGGGAATGGGAGGAGGCATGGAACAGAAATCTTAAATTGACTAGAGCGGTGACATATAAGGAAAACCATTACAAAATGTTTCATAGATGGTACTTAGCCCCGGCCAGACTAGCGAAGATATATCCCAATATACATCCCAATTGTTGGAAATGTGGCCACGGTCAAGGCACCTTCTTTCACATGTGGTGGACATGCCCGGAAGCAAAAGGATACTGGAATAAAATTAGGAGATGGTTATATGAAATAACTGATGAAGATATTGCATTAACACCAGAGATTTTCCTCCTGGGAATAATAAAGAAGCCATATAGAAAGGAAATGATGCATTTAATGATCCATATAATTACAGCCGCTAGATTGGCATACGCACAGTATTGGAAAGAGAAAATTCAACCACCAGAAGAGCTTACAATTAAGAAAATACTTGAGTGCGCAGAGATGTCTAAATTAACCTATGAATTAAATGATGAAAAGTCAGTTTACTATATGGTGTGGGAAAGGTGGTACAAGTGGTTGCATGATAGAATGAAAGAAAGATCTAAAGGTGTATTAAATAATGGTTAAAAGTGAGTTAAAATGTCACCAAGTATTATTTATGGAAATAGTTAAAACACTGCACATCCGATACAAATTGAAAAGCTATATTATGTATATGTTGTTTCATGTTATTGTTTGAATGTTTGTTTGTTTTTTCCTCTTATTTCTCTTTTGTTTTTGTCCTTTTTTTTGTTTGTTTTTTTTAAAAGAAAATCTCAATAAAGTTTAATTAAAAAAAAAAAAAAAGGTAAATATTTCCCCTTCCAACTCCAGGGGGTGGTGCTCATCTCTATTTTTTAGCTGAGGCAGCCAACATTGTCCAAAGACATTTCTGTAGTCATATGGCCAGCGTGACTATACACCGGGGTGAAATCCAGCAGGTTCTGACAGGTTCTGGAGAATCGGTAAGGGAAATTTTGAGTAGTTCGGAGAACCAGCAAATACCACCTCTGGCTGGCCCCAGAGTGGGGTGGGAATGGAGATTTTGCAATATCCTTCCCCTGGAGTGCGGTAGGAATGGAGATTTTGCAGTATCCTTCCCCTGGAATGTGGTGGAAATGGAGATTTTGCAGTATCCTTCCCCTGCCACGCCCACCAAGCCATGCCCACCAAGCTACACCATGCCCACCAAGCCATGCCCACAGAACCAGTAGTAAAAAAATTTGGATTTCACCACTGCTATACACCAAGGCATATAGAACTTTACCAATAAAATGGTACCTATTTATCTACTTGCATTTGCATGCTTTAAAACTGCTAGATGGGCAGGAGCTGGGGCAAGTACTCACCCACTTGTGCAGCACTTGGGTTTCGAACCTGGGCTGTCAACTTTCCAGCTGATGAGCTCAGCATTTTTAACTACTGAGCCACTGGTGGGTTGCTACCGGTTTGCTCCGGATTAGGCAAACTATTAGCGGTGGTGGCGGGAGGCTCCGCCCACCCACTCGGATGTCTCTGCACATGCGCAGAAGTGTCACACATGTGTGTGACTGCAGGCGCACCCGCAAGCAAACCAGTAGCAACCGAAATTGAAACCCACTACTGCACTGAGCCATTGCACCCCCTAGCCCCTTAAATAGACAAAGCTCTCAAACAAAGAACTATCCCCTCAAAGCTTTCCACTGAAAGACTATTTTTTGTAAATAGGATATATGAGTACCTGAGATCCTAATCTGTTTAAACCCTGGATAGGCAACATGTTGAAGTTCCCACCATCCTTTACCATTGGCTATGTTGATAGATCTGATGGGAATCCAAGTCCAACAACACACGTCGACCATTTCTTGCTTAAAGAACATTCTTTGTTTAATGGTGATGATCAGCACTTTGAACTGAGAAAAGAAGAGGTAAATAATAAACAAGAGAAATCACTTGTTCCTGAACATTTCAGCACCTGAAAATCTTGACTGCCACATTTTCAACCAGCCGAAATATTTGGACACTCTTCAAAAGCAGCCCCACATACAGCATTTTGTAGTAATCCAGTCTTGTGGTAGCTAAGGTATGTGTAATTTTAGATATGAGGATTAAGATGTGTTATATGCATGCAATCATTTTCATCCATGAAACAATGGAGGGGGTGTAGACAGCATTTGTCCTTATAGTTTCACTCTGTTGCTATATTTACATACCATGCAATCCTCCCAAACAGATGGGCACTTTTTGTCTGATATGTAAATATAAGATTTCAATATATGGGAAGAAGTCTTTACATGTATGTAGACCAGAGGTGGGTTTCAGCAGGTTCTGACCAGTTCTGGAGAACCGGTAGCAGAAATTTTGAGTAGTTCGGAGAACCGGTAGTAAAAACGCTGACTGGCCCCACCCCCATCTATTCTCTGCCTCCCAAGTCCCAGCTGATCGGGAGGAAATGGGGATTTTGCAGTAACCTTCCCCTGGAGTGGGGTGGGAATGGAGATTTTACAGTATCTTTCCCCTGCCACGCCCATCAAGCCACACCCACCAAGCCATGACACACCCACCATGACACACCCACAGAACCTGTAATAAAACATTTTGAAACCCACCACTGATGTAGACATGGGTGCAACAGAAGTAATGACATCTATATTGTTAAAGGAAGTTGGCACAAGGATTTGTAGTTTCACAGGAAAGGATCCAACACAGAGATATCTAGGCTCTTCTGGTGAATTTTCTCTTTTATTAGAACATTACCAAGATGAGCAACATTTCTTTCGACAGTGCACATTTATTCTTTATTGGCCAAGTGTGATTAGACACACAAGGAATTTGTCTTCAGTGCATAAACTTTCAGTGTACATAAAAGATATAAGTGATAAACATGATCATAGTCATCGTAAATACATTCATCATGAATCATGAGATACAACACTTGGTGGTAGTTAAGTAAGGATATTAACTATCCTGGGGTACTTGCTGGTCCAGAGTGGCAGAATATCTTTAGCTTGCTCCAGATGCCATCTATATCTGGAAGATGTCACCTCATAATTTCTCTCTCTCTCTCTCTTTTTTTTTTTTTTTGGTGGTCTTCAGACTTCATTCAGCACTGCTTTGCCCTGGCTTTCTCTGAAACCAAGTCTTCAGCAACCAACATTGCCTGGAATCCATTTTGGGATGTTTTGGCAAAACCAGGGATCAGCAATGTTACGTACGGACATACGCCGGAATTTGCATGGCCGCCGTGGATTGGTTGGAATTGTGGCGGGAAAATTGAACTACTGTCAGTGGCTGGCCAGCAAGCCGAAAGGCTTTAAAAATTCAAGCCGTGGCTGCTGAGCCGGCAGTTCTGACCTGATTAAACTTGGTGATAGAAGTTCTGGAGTCCGTCTCTTCTTCCCGCGAGCCAAACATAACAAGCAACACTGGAAGGGGCAAGTTTGCCTAATGGTGCACTAAGATACAAAGTTGTTTGGTTCTCATTCAGTGCGTTGTATGTTGTATATTATTCAGCAAACCTTACTGAAATAAATTATGATTTTTTTTGACGCATGAACCTAGTCAGTAGGTAACAGCCCTTCCATTGGTTTTGTGGTAAGAAAGAGCCTTTTCATTTTGCCATTGGGTCTAGATTTAGCGAAAATCTTTCCAAAGCAATAGGACTCATGTAGATCGTGCATCAAATTGAACTGGTAGAATTACTTTCCTCTGCCTCCAGCTTGCTAGGATGTTTCCATTTTATTTTCTACAAATGCCCATGGGAGAGTTAAATGGCATTTCAGCCTAAGGCTTTGCTTTGTAGCCGGCTAAAGCTCCCTCCCCCTCCCCCCCCTTTTTTTTTTTGAAAAATGAAAAGAATCTTGAGAAACACCAACCAGGTGGGATCTTGAGGCCATCAAGAAGATGCCAATAGGCACATTGGCTCTTTGGTTGAGGAAAGAAGTTCGAAACTAATTCTATGTCTTCAGCATAGGTTATCATATAACAAAGGTTCACAGAAATTATAGGAAGATCCTCTCTATTTACAAAATGTCCTACAAACCCTTTTTGGATTCAGCCCCAGTTTTGAAGAACTGAAAACAATAATTAACATGTTGCAAATCAAATCCATCTATGTATCGTTGTGAAAATGGATGTACACTTTCTAAATTTTATATTTTGCATCATTTTCATTGATCTTATAGAATTCCTTTTTCCAAAGCAACAGAAATGATTTTTTCCCCCCATGAGTGTTTACTTTTATTTTGGATGCAGGACCACATTCCTGTGAACTCAGATAAGGACCCTATCAAATTGGAAAATCCTTGAATGTGGAGCTGCCTTTGAACCCTGTTCAGAAATTGCAATTGCTTCTGAAACACACAACAGCCATTCAGAAGCTACATGACTGACTGTAGCAGTCAGGGTGAAGCAAAAATATCTCTACTATGTTGGCAATTCCTGAGTACAAAATGCTGATTTTAATCTTTAAATCTCTAAATTACTGGCGATCTGGGTGCTTCAACTCCATTAATCCATTTGAAAATGAAAATCAACCTTTTAGTTATTCTCAGGATCTCTTTTCTAAACTATTTTTGGTTACCTGGCACTCCAGACTCAACTAGATCTTTTGCAAAAACTAATTTTTCCTAACTTGTTGCCCTCCAGATAAGTTAGACTATAGCTCCAATAATTGCCATAAAACTTTGGTCCTGCTGTTTTAAGAGTTATGGAAGTTGCAAGAGCATTCAATCTGGGAACGTTGGCTTTGATTTTATAGAAGTTTTAACTATTCTCTAATCTTTGCTGGAATTTGCAGAGCTTTGATTCTTTATACTACGTGACTGCCTTCTTAATAATCACTATGTCTTATTTTGATTTCTTTTTACAATTCATTTTTAAAATGAGCATATAGAAAACATGCAACACTCTGGGTAAAAATTACAGAATAAAATTAGAAAACAACAGTGTGTTCATTGTAAGATCTTCCAAAAAGACTTTGGGCATAGGACATATATTTTTAGGATAAAATAAAAATTTGCATGAGAAATAGGAGTATGGATGTGAACTGTATATAGTTGGAAAGAGACAATGAAAGAAGACATTGTCTGGAAAATTTGAAAGTTGCAAAACTTTTGACAAGAAATTTGGTCAGTAAAACAATTAATTATTCAGTTATTCTTTCATTTTAATGAAATATGCAGGCTTTTTTCAGTCTAAAAACTTATAACCTAAGACAACAAATCAACCCTGATATACCAGTTAAAATACTTGACCCACAGAAGCAGTACTGAACAACAACAACAACAACAATAATAATATAACATGAAAGAATTTAACAAGAATCAATGGATGTTTTATAGGTCATGCTAAATCGTTACATATTGTGTGTAATATTGTAAAATATAATTTAGAAGCAGAGTCTGCATAACAAACTGAGACAAACTAAGTAAACAACCTTTATGGTTTAAGATGGTATGTGAACTTTCTTTCAGCATCATCTACCCCACAGAGAAGAGCCTTGGTGGCACAGCAGACTAAAGTGCTGTTAAGTAGCACCAGCTCCCTGCAATTACTGCAAGTTCAAATCTTACCAGGCTCAAGGTTGACTCAGCCTTCCATCCTTTCAAGGAAGGTAGGTAAAATGAGGACCCGGATTGTGGGGGCAATAAACTGACTTTGTATTAAAAAAAACACCGCCCGGGGGGCGAGGGGGGCGAAAGCCCTACTAAGCAGGTATATACAAAAGTATGAAGGCTATTGCTTAATGCATTGTAAGCCGCCCTGAGTCTCCGGAGAAGGGCGGCATATAAATCGAACCAATAAATAAATAAATAAATATTTAAAGAGAGAGAGTTATATCCTATTTACTTCATTTCATCTCTTAGAGAATAATGCTGTATTAATTTTGTACATTAAAATTCTGTCCCATCTACTTTTCTGTACTGATTATATTTGAGCATTGGACTTTGTGCAATTTCAAATCTTTTGTAATTAAGAAATTGCTGTGGCCATCGAAGGAAAGAATGTATATATAGTAAACAAAGACCACAGGACTCCTGAAGTGTTTTTCTTTTTCCTTTTTTTAATGTAATCTGGTCTGACAAGAGACCTAACACATGGTATATCCATATGTAGGCAGCTTTCATACTATGAATTCCTGGAGCACTCTTAATGGTGAAAGACAAGAACATATTCTCTTGAATATGAATAGGAAAAAAAATCCTGCCTAGCAAAAATAAATACTCTCAATGATGTAGACTTTTCAACTCCTTGTTTTCTTGATTCACTAGTATTTTGTTTGCTAAAACTTAACAATGAAACTTGGGGTCATCGCTAAAATTTGTAACTTAATAGAGATTTATATTGCCCTATTTCAGGTTTGTTGATACAGGTAGTTCTCAACCTATAATTAAGCCCAGTGGTGGGTTCCACTTACCTTTGCATGGTTTGCAACTGTGACTGCACGCGCACAGCACTTCTGCCCATGCGCAGACCCTTCTGCATATGCACAGACCGTCCGTGATGACGTCCGGGCAGGTGGGCAGAGCCTCCCTCCATTGCTGCTACCGATTCATGGGAATCGGGGCGAACCGGTAGAAACCCACCACTGATTGAGCCCAAAATTTATGTGGCTAAGTGAGACATTCGTTAAGTGAGTTTTGCCACATTTTACGACTTTTCATGCCATAATTGGTAAGTGAATCACTGCAGTGGTTAAGTTAGTAACAAAGTTGTTAAGTGAATCTGGCTTCCCCATTGACTTTGCTTGTCAGAAGGTTGCAAAAGGGGATCACATGACCCCAAGACCTTCATAAATATGAACCAATTGCCAAGCATCTGAATTTTGATCAGGTGACCATGGGGGTGCTGCAATGGTTGTAAGTGTGAAAAATGGCCATAAGTCCCTTTTCTCAGTGATGTTGTAATTTTGAATGGTCACTAAATGAGCTGCTGTAAGTCGAGGACTATCTGTAAAGGTCTGCATTAGGAATTTTCCCTAGGCAAAGTAAGTTGGAGGAGACCCAAGACATCATAGTGTTTAGGGGAAGAGCAGCAAAATAATGCACAATGCAGTATTTCCTGTTTCAGCACGATTCTATTTGCCATGTGAGTTTTCTGTAAGTCTACTCCTAAATGGAGCACAGTTGGCCAAAAAGGTTGTTTTAAATTCAACATTTGCTAGGGACCATATTTTGTATCCTAGAAATCTTTCATTTTTTTTCCAGAGGCACTATTGCCCCTATTCAGATAGTCTGACAGTATATTGATTGATTGATTGATTGATTCATTCATTCATTCATTACTTTGTCAAACATGAACAAGATAGCAGGTAAAGGTATAAACATAAAAATAAACAAAGGAAGTAAGTACAGATAAATGGGGACAGTAAGACAGGGACGGTAGGCACACTGGTGCGCTTATGCACGCCCCCTTTATGGATCCCTTAGGAACGGGGTGAATCCACGGTAGACAGTTTAAGGTTGAAGCTGTGAGGGTTTGAGGATATTACAATGGAGTCGGGTAGAGCATTCCAGGCGTTGACCACTCTGTTGCTGAAGTCATATTTTCTGCAATTGAGTTTGAAGCAGTTTATCTTGAGTTTGTATCGATTGTTTGCCCATGTATTATTCTGGTTGAAGCTGAAGAAGTCGTTGACAGGTAAGATGTTGTAGCAGGCAATTATGTGTACTATGCTTAGATCAGATCGCAGGCAGCTCAGTTCCAGATTGTCCAAGCCCAAAATTTCAAGCCTGATGGCATAAGGGATTCTATTGTGAGTAGAGGAGTGGAGTACTCTTCTCGAGAAATATCTCTGGACCTGCTCAATCGTATTAATATCCAATATACAGTGTGGATTCCAGGCTGACAAGCTGTATTCAAGAACTGGTCTGGCAAAGGTTTTGTATGTCCTAGTTAACAATTCAATGTTACCGGAGAAGAAGCTTCACAAAATAAGGTTAACAACTCTTAAGCCCTTTTTGACAATGCTGTTATAGTGAGCTCTGGGGCTTAGATCGTTTAAGATAAGTATTCCTAGGTCCTTGACAGAGTGAGGGTCATCTACGAGGTCATTTCCGCCCAACTTGTATTTGGTGTTCTGATTTTATTGCCAATGTGTAGGACAAAGCATTTATTACTTGAGATTTGGAATTGCCAATTGTGCAACCATTCTGATACAATACAAGATACAATAGAAAGGAAAGGGATAGATTTGTTAATGGTTCAGTTACAATATAAATGGATCCTACCTCAATCTTTCCTGTCTCCTGGGGTTAAGCCAAGCAATCACAGATACCTGAAATTATTTCTGTTGGAAAAAAAAAACGATTATGGGTTTGGCCTGTTATGAATTGCAGAGATTTGCAAGAATATGATAAGGGTCCCTATGTGGGCCTAGTTGATTCCTGCTGGACAATCAATACATGAATATTAGAAATTCTGTTGGTCAGGAAGGGTATGTTGTTATCATTTCTAAGGATATATATTTATTTCCATGTTTTCTATTGGAATGTAATTAGTTTCAGAGCTATATACAATACTTTGTTCTGAATGGTGATGGCTAACCCACCAATTATATTGGTATGTTAGCCATCCATGACTCAGCAAATTCCCTGATAAACCTGAAATATATGGAATTTGTATTAGAGGATGTCAACCTTCAATATGAGGTATACAAATTATGCTGAATCTGTTACATAAAGATAATATTTCAATCTAGGTTTTTTGCCATTTGGTAGGAGGAGCGTGTACATAGGATCTTGGGAATGATAAGCAAACTGCCCAGTAAAATTCGGTTTGTCTAATGAATTTTTTTTGCATTTTCTCCTTTGTAGGAAAAAGGGCCAGATAATTGGATATGTTCCAAGGAGCTAATGGATCCTGTGGAATACTAGGCAGCTCTTCTCTGACTACCAGTTTAGAAGTCAAATAACCTTCTGTCCCATTTTGGAGAAATTACAGATTAAAAAAAAAAAATTAGAATTTAGAAATCTGAGAGGATACAATGGAACAACAGTATATAATGCTTTGCCATGCGATCAAGCCTATGTTGGCCAATGTCCAATATTCCATTTTTTAGTAAAGCACTATAGTTCCAGGAGCTATTAGATGAAACACATTACCTTGATCCTTTTCAGTCTGGATTCAGAACTGGATTTAGAAAAGAGACAGCCTTGGTCTCCCTGAGACATGAGAGGTACAACTCTTTTGATACTCCTATATCTTTCATCAGCTTATCATGCTTTGAATACAGTAACTTGTTGAAGTATTTGGGGTGGGGACTGAGGTTTGTAGGCAATAATTCACAATGGTTCTGTTCCTATTCCTCTGGCTATCATCAGGAAATAATATTTCAGGACTTCTGCTCAAAACTTGTAAACTTTCTTGAGGTAGATTCTGACTTGTCTGTCATGTTACTTACATCCACATGAAGCTTTTGGGAAGAAATATTTGCTGGTCTGGAATTAACTGTCATTCACAAACTGTTCAATTGCAGCTATATTTGAAGCTTGAGGGTGATTTTCTCCAGTGCTTCTATGTATCTCCAATCTATAAAGAACCAGATGTGGGAGAAGAAGCTGAAGTTAAGCTTGGAAAAGGCACCATTTTTTACTAATTTCAGATGCTAGAATTCAGATTCAGACATTCCTACTTAAAGAATAGGTTTGCAGTTTGGGCATCTAGCATGACTCTGAACAGCCATATAACTGATTCATATGATGATAATCCAAAACTCAAACTATTGTAATGTGGTTTCCTGGATTTCACTGAAGATGGTCCAGAAATTACGACTGGCCCAGAATTAGGTAGCATGGGTGATAATGAGCAGTATTTCTCAAGGATCTCATATCCCCCAATTTTTAATCAAGTTTCTGAATCTATTTTAAGCTGCTCAAAACCACATCTAAAGTCTAACACAGATTAAACCCAAGATGCTTATAGGATTGGCTACTCCATTATAAATCACCAAGCCTTCTTATGTCTTTAATAAGGCATCAGCTAAAAGAGGTCCTTATTAAGAAATATCTTTTTATTCAAGCTTCACTGGCCAAACCTTTTGTCCTGTTTGACATTCTGGTTAACAAAGCCCTTGACAGTTGGCTCAGGTTTTTAAGAATCAATTTTGTCATGTCATTGGTCTTATGGGACAAAATATAAGGAATCATACTCACATGAGGCATTCAAATCATTTCATTGAAGAGCGCCACTTCATTATACTGTGGTCTGTTTTGCTCTGTTAGCTGACACGTCTTCAAATGCCTGCCGACTAACCCAAGGACAGCTGTGTGCAAGGCACTGGCGTATCACAGGCAATCTGCAACAAGAGATAAAATTATGGTTTACACTTCAAAGAAACGGATGGTAACTATTCTGAAATCAGATGATTCTCTGCTGCCATTGCCAGTTGGTTACTCTGAGCTCAAGTGTGGGGTGTAAGCTCCCAAATATTTGGAAACTCTCCAGATCTTCAAGGTGCTATATATCAAGCTAGGGAGATGGAAAGATGGCCAAGCCAACTGTCAGCTAGGGAGATGGAAAGAAGACTAAGCCAACTGTCATGGTATTTCTTCTATCGTAATGCTGGCCCACTGCAAACAGCTCCTGAAGATAATAATATATTAATTACATTTATATTTATTTGTTTATTTTAATGTTCCTCAAAATAAAATGAGATGTTCAGAGAAAGGTATGAAAGATTATTAAAGGCAAAGGAAAATATGGTCAATGGAGAGAAATTAAATGTTCAGCCAAGACAAGAAAAGGCTGATAGATGAGCAGAATGGTAAACTGCTATTATGAAGTGTTTAAAGATGTGGATTTAACAGATCTTAAGTTGAAACTGATAAACTGATTATTAGGGAAGAGCAGTTACCTAGAAATCAACAATTAGGTGTATATGCAGCATTTCCAGAATGATTTTTTTTCCAGTCTTCAACATGTTCCCTAGAATTGGGATTAAATCTGTAACAAGAACATAAAAACTCCAAAGCCTAACTCTTCTTTATTAATGGACAGAAATTCCATTCCCAGCTCAAGTCACTTTCATATCCCTTGCAACACTTGAATGAGGGAGAATTATCCATCTCCCATATTGAACAATATAATCACTCATTTCAGATTGGGAAGCAGAACATCTTCCTGAAAGTCGGTAATCAAAGGTTAGACAGATTTCCTACATCAAACAAGCAAACAACTCAAGGATTCCATTCCTGCTTTGGAGGGAAGCTATATGGACCCTGTCTATCATTTGGGAGCTACATTTTTTTTTTCAATTTGCTAAGCAGCAGCAAGGAAATGGCGTGGGAAAAAATCTTTACCTGAGATTTTGGCGCACAGGTTTTAATGCTTGCTGACAGAACACATCAATCTGGCTTAGTATAAGACTTTTTTTCTATGTAGAATGGGCAGATTAGTGTACTTAAATGTGGGATTTTGCAACATTCATAATAGAAGAACTTTCAGTTCTTTTCGAACTTTCAGAGCCTTTATGATATGTACATTGTCTTATAGTAGTTTGTGTCAGATTCTTGTACTAGGGACACTCTGTCCAACATGGACCCTTTAGCTCAGGAGTGTCAAACTCAAGGCCCATGGGCAGGATCTGGGCAATGGGTGCTTAGATCTGGCCTGTGGGGCCAGCCTGGAAACAGCAAAGGACCAGCCTGCAGTGCCTCTGCCAGCGAAAACAGAGCTCAGGGAGAGGTGTGTGGCCCCTCCAACTCCATTTGCACTGGCAGAGGGCTGCAGAAGGCTGTCATGGCTGAAAATGGGGTGCGGGGTCGCGCACAGCCTCCAAGCTCCTTTTTCACTGGCAGAGGGCTATCAAAACAAACTAAAAACAAAACAAAAGGAGAAATGTTTCCCCTTTTGCATTTGAGCATGCAAGAAGGGACAGGAAAGGAGAAAGGGAAAGAGGAAAGAAAAAGAAAAAGAAGGGAAGATGGGAAGAGAGCAAGGAAGGAAAATATGAGAATGGAAGGAAGAAGAAAGGAGAAGGAAGAGAGAAGGAAAAAGAAGAAGGAAGGAAGGAAGGAAGGAAGATAGGGAGGGAGGGAGGGAGGGAGGGAGGAAGGGAGGGAGGGAGGGAGGAAGGAAGGAAGGAAGGAGATAAGAGTGAGGGAGGGTCTTAGGAGAGTTCTGCCTTAGCACTTGTCCACCATAAGTGCCCCCGACACAAGTCATCTCAAGCTGGACACACCCACCATGGTCACACCCTCCCAGCCATGCCCCCCAGCCCTCCGAGGTCAAACACGACCCTGATGCAGCCCTCAATGAAATTGAGTTTGATACCCCTGCTTTAGCTGCTTTGTTATATTTCAGGTAACATTAAACACTAGCTATCATCCCAAACAACTTTTAAGAAAGCTTCATAGAACTCAGATGTATAGATTTTTCCTTTTATTGTTGAAGGCATCAAAGTGTATCTTACAAAAAATCAATTGTTAGTATTAAAATAGCAATTTTGACTGAAGACTAATAAATAAACATAGCTGACTAGGGAATTGAACATGGTCTGGTCCTGTGAGCCACTATCTTAAATAAATGATTTATAGATTCTAAAAAGAGGGTGCATATAAATAAGCAGGAGGCAGAGAGATAGAGAGACAGATGAGATGATATTATGGAAAGGGCAGCCTTGTCCATTTGCTCTGTTTTGTCCACTACAGTTAATGTGGGCTTTCCACCACAAAGTACAACTTTCTTCAGGGATCAAGCGTTGAACTGCCATCCTGCACTTTAATTGTAAATTTCCTGCCTTTGCCAATTTTCTTTTCATAAGAATTCTTCAGCCATGAAAAGCAAAGAAATTCTTTCATGGTTGACGCTGATTTTATTCTGAAAGCATCCTGTTGACCCAATCAACATGGCAGTCATTTTAACACTGTTCCTAATGAATTATTATAATTGGAAATGGGTCCCACACACCGTATCTGTTAAAATGAGTTGCTCTCTCACTTTTGCTGTTGTTAAGCCCCATACCTGGTTTGAGGGACCAGTGTTTCAGAGCTAGTCAGCACCTGCTTGGAACACTTGATACACTCCTGATTTCTTTCAAGTGCAGCCAAAGGATCAAGACTTAATTAGCAGAGAAATATCTCTTACATAGATCAACCCATTGCAAATTCCCTGAGGGATACAGATTTGTCTCTATTTGGAAGCTCCACCCCAGCGTCCCATTCTCACTAGGCAGCCTGTGTACATTTTTGTCATCTGGCAGACATATTTATGCACTGTATGATACCTCTGGAGCATTTCTTGTGGCAAAGGAAACTTTATGTTTTCAGGTAAAGATAAGGCAAGTTGCAGCAGCTTCAGTGCATACTTATGTTCCTTGAGTGCCAAATCAAACAAGACGGGGCAACTTGTCTCCTCTAATGCTCTTCAGAAAGATCCATTCCTTGACTCATTTGTTGGCTTGATTAATATAAAAATATTTTAATTTTTTTAATCCTAAGAGTAACCATCCTTCAGCGCAATACTTCATTGACAAGATTGGCCTAAGGCAGCAGATTAAATTGTAATGCAGTGGAGGAGAAAATGCATATATTTTTTTCTTTCCCCAAAAATAAATTTGGACGGGAAATTATTATAATATGGTTTATATACAGTTTGATGGCCCATGTCAACGAAGTCCAAGGGATTTTTGCAAACAAATAATTCATTGCCAAGTTTACAGTAAATTATGATATTTATCCTCCTCTTGATTTGCATAACACTGATTTTAAAACTGCTTTATTGTCCCTTGTTTATCTGCTTTTAATGACAAACTGAGCCATTCAAATAATCCAAACTTATCCCACTGCAGTCAAAACATGATGGTTAATGTTCCCATGGGAAACAACTGTAAGGAACAATTTGTATTACCCTGTGATACTAACATTGTGTCAATTTTTTGGTCAGTTCCACACCTTAACATGTGCTGAAAACTGAGTTGACTCCATGGTCATAAATTCCTTCCATGCAAGAGTTCTTCAATCCAGTAAGCTCTTACTTTTCTGCTACCAGGAAAAAAGAAAATTAAAATTTAGTTCTGCCTTATAACTTTAATATAGTGCTGTATTTTCATGCCATATCTTTCCCTGATCATCAAGATGCATACTTTCAGGATAGCAATAGCAGTTGGACTTTTATATCGCTTCTTAGTGCTTTACAGCAGTTTACAGTCAGCATATTGGCCCCAACAATCTGAGTCCTCATTTTACCTATCTTAGAAGGATGGAAAACCGAGTCAACCTTGAGGCTTGTTAGGATCAAACTCCTGGCAGTGAGCACAGCCAGCTGCAATACTGCATTCTAACAACTGCACCACCACGGCTCTTGTGATAACTAACTTGTATCCTATAATTTGTTATAAAAGACTACAAGAGCTCAGTTCTGAGCCTTTATAGTCACATTGGCCCACGAATGGTTGATGTTGAATGTCGATCCCAGTATCCTTGACTGTCTTCTGAGGATCATTTGATGGTCTTCTGAAGCAGCTGAGATGAGCAGCAGCTATGACAGAAGCATCCACTTCTGGAGGTGGTTCCCCCCAGTTATTAAAATGGGAGGACACTGGAATTCCCCAGCATCTATTGATTTGCTTGAGGGGGGAGGGGAAGATGATTGGTGACTCTTCTCCCCATCTGCCTAAGCCGTGTAGTGAAATGGAGCAAGCTGCCTTGAGAGATGGATTTAGATTTTTGTTTCATGCAAGAGTGGTAAAGACCTGAATGTAATCCATCAACAACGCTTTTGCTCTTAGAGATTAGCAGTACATGGGCTGGACACACATTGCGACCCCTCTTTTCCCTTACAACTTCAGGTTCTGCCACTTGGAGGAAAGTTAGATTTGACAGAATGAGGATAAGTAGTATCACCTGGGCATTTCATATAAAAAGGATCAGATGAAAGATATTTTGCCCACAACAACATTGTACAATGTCTAATTACATTTACCAGAACAAGAAGCTTAAGGAGTGTAGCAGTCTTCCCATTGTACAGATAAGGAGTAGTGGAACAAGGACCTTCCCAGGCCATGATCTAAAGGGCAGTTTTGCTCAGTTGGTGTAGGGAATGCAAATATTTTTTTCCTCAGAAATATTACTTTTTTCCCCCAGTCCTCAGAACTTCAGAATATTATTTTGAAGGAATGTATTATTCTATGTAGCAAAGTCATATTCGTTAGAATATGAAGAGTTGAGTGTGCCTAGAATCTGATCCAAGACAGTGTTTAAGATTTGTATATAGGCATATTTATAAACACCTGAAAATTAAAGAATATTTCTACAAATGTTGCCAATTAAATAGCACTTGCCTAAATTAATATCTTGCTTAATTATACATGCAAACATACGTGCACTTCTCCAAACACACATGCACACACGCCTCAGAATTTATCAGCTTTTCTTCAATTTTTTCAGAAGAGCTGTATTAAAAATAAATGAGAATAATTTTGCACGGTGATATATATACACATTATTTGCCATGAATAAAGTAGTTTGTTCTCCAAATGTACTCATGCTAAGTTTCTTTTGGCAGAGCTATGAAGTGCACAACCATCTTACATGCAATTATGAAAAGTGTTTGCCTCAAAATAAGAGCTGCATTAGCATCAAAATTTCCATTTTTTTCCTGATGGCTACGCTTGCTAATAGATTACTACTGCTCATAATGATTAAAACATCCCCACCAAGTCATCACTCCTTCACTTGATGAGAGGAGAATGCTCTGAGCCCATTAAGTCTCATAACTGGGTTTGTGTTCCTACACGGGGAGAGGGATTGTACGGGGTGTGTGTTTTCATATCCACACATACTGCCTGTCCATATATATTTATATACATTCTTATATGCTTGCACACACATCTATGCGTGAAGATAAGTACAGCCAAGCAGCAGACTGTTTATTTTTCAGGCGACTTTGTCAGCTGCTCCTATGTGCCCATCTTATAAATATTTCATGCCCAATATTTAATATTATTCGTTTCCCAAATCGGATCAGCTTTGAAATGCTCCTCAAAGTGAATTCTCTCCTAACAATGGTTTGATGCAAAAGCCTTTTTTCCTCTCTTAAGAAGAAGAGGTTGCACATGGTCTGCTGCCATAGCAGCATGAATAGTTCTTTTTTAATGGAAAATCAAAGATACTTTACATTAATTCAGAGAGAAGTGGTGAGAAGGGAGGAAGGCAAAGCTGGACACATACACACCTTGTGCTTCAAAACATGGGGAAACAACGCATCTTCCTTTCTCTGATTCTGTGATTATTACCCTGCCTGTTTTTGAGCTCTAATGGGAAGTGACAAGTTTATGTAAATGATCCACCCAAGGATTTTGCTCTTATAAAACAGAGCAGTTACTCTGGGCTTTCTAATTATTTCATGCCTTGTGGTTCTGTGATAAGGCAGAGATGACGATACTTGGAAAGTCTATTGTGATTGACGTGCCACTGTCCCTGTGGAACTCATTAAGGTTTGTGTTTTATAAAGGGGGAAGAAAACCCTACCAGGCAAAAATAAAGTAAAATAAAAATAAATCAACCATTTTTAAAAATCCCACTGGTGGTGGCTCTTTTTTTCTCTATTTATTTGTTTGGAATTCTGTGTTCATGGAAGAATCTTAAAATATAAAGAGTTCTGCTTGCTTACTCTGGAGAAGCTCTGGTTTTCAGCCTTCATATGTGGACACTTTTTCCTAAGCTGATTATTCCAAATGATTGTCTATATGCAAGGCCATCGAATGCATTGTAAAATATTCATTAGATAGTGTTATGAAGAATTAAAGGCTAGACCAGTAGTTACTTCTTTTAATGTGTAGAATTACACTCATCTCCCTTCTTTTTTCTTTGATGGAACTGATAATAATATCAAGGTATGTATCTAGGTACCATATATTTTCTTTTTTAACATTCTTGATCTCATTAGAGAATTGTTTAAATGATATCATTCCAGATCGTGGTATCAGCCTTGGAAAATATTATACATAAATTCCTGATTCATCCATCTGAATAGTCTATCTGTTAATCCACCTGTCTGAGCATGTCAAAGTCAGTTGTTCTGTTATAGAAAAACCAAATGGTAAACTGTTGGTGGAAGTCCACATAGGTCTTAGACAATTTTTACCTACTGTGTGGAGTTACGATACTTTTAAGACCTTGCCCATATTTACTTGAACTGATTTCTCAGAATGGTTCCACTTTTCCCTTCTTCTCTTTTTCCCATTAATATATACATATTCAAATATATGTAGTTTCAAACCTAATGACAAATTTCAGGTTGCATATCCACTTACAGTTACAGATTGAGCCAGAAGTAAAGAGACAGAAGTGATATAATTGTAGAGAATGTGAACTTTCCGCATATCTTGTTTCTGTGGTTGCTGAAGTACAAGAGATGTGACACAGGTTTGTACAATTCTTACCCGACATAATTTTTCACCTACTGATCAGTGTTGAAATTAATCATACTGGTTGCATTATTGTAGGTATCTAACCCTTTGCATTATTGAAGTAGAAGTTGATTGAGAATGACGGGTGCATCGTTCAGAACCTGAACACATCTGGAGAACATCAGGTTAGTTAAGACTGCTAGTTTGCTAGTTGAGATTCTTTTGCTAATTGTGATTCTTTTGCTAGTTGAAATTCTTCTACCAGAAGGTGCCAGCTGTTTTTGCATATATGTGTGTTGTTACTGAACAAAGGACCGTTTGTCAGGAACTGATCGATAATGTGACATTTGTGTTAAAACTCCCATTCTTTTCTTATTAGCATTAATCTTTTTTTAAAAAGTGAGTACAGGTATTCAAGGACCACAATTGAGCCCAAAATTTCTGTTGTTGAGACATTTGTTAAGTGTGTTTTGCCTCATTTTATGACCTTTCTTGCCACAGTTGTTTAGTGAATCACTGCAGTTGATAAACTAGTAACCTGGCTGTTAAGTGAATCTGGCTTCCTTACTGACTTTGCTTATCAAAAGGTCGCAAAAGGGGATCACATGACCTTAAGACACAGCAATGGTCATAAGTATGAACCAGTTGGCAAGCATCTGAATTTTGATCACATGATCATGGAGATGCTACAAAGGTTGTGAAAAATAGTCATGTGACTTTTTAAATGCCATTGTAGCTTTGAACAGTCAATACATGAACTGTTGACGACAACCTGTATATTAATTATCCATAATCTAATGTGTTTGATTCAAGCAGATTAAGCAATTCTTCTAAGAACCCAGGAAGAAACAATTATTTGGCTAAGTTTACATGACATACCAAAAAGCAATTAGAGTGTTGTGTGAACTCAGCTTCTGTAATTTATTTTATAGTTCAGTGAATTGTGCAGATCCAGGCAATTGAGTTGATTGAATATTAGGTTAATTAACCCTGGAAAAATAAGTTATAAATATACTCATGTGTTCATAGCTTTCTTCTGGCGGTTCTATTGAAGAGAATATCATTAGATGCAGCTTTTCTTGATGTACTTACAGTGACATGGTTTATTTTTTCAGCAGTTGCTAAAGATATAGTACCTTATGTTTAAAAATATTTGGCTGTTCTAACCCTCAGATTTCTCTGACTTAATATACCCTGTTTCCCCCAAAATAAGACATCCCCTGATAATAAGCCCAATCAGGCTTTTGAGTGCATTGCAATAAGGCCAAACGCTTGTTTCAGGGTTCAAAAAAATATAAGACAGGATCTTATTTTCAGGGAAACAAGGTATTATGGTCTGTTTTTAGTTAAAATTTAACAATCAAATTAAAATACTCATCTATTTCACCCATTATGCTAATCTATAATCTATAGTTTGTTTGGGCAGGTTTAGCATGTTTGTGAATGGATAAAATTGCGACATGTTCAACAAACCTTTGTTAAACTAACCAGGGTTTATGTGTGTATTCATTTAGGGTTAGTGACTGACAGATTTATTAACAAGTTTTATAAAGCTGCCTAGCGTGCCTCTTAAAAGGGTTCAACAGGGTCACCAGTTCAAACAATCCCAACAATTAGGCAAACTGAAGGTGGAATTAATTGCATTCTGGAGGAGTGTGTAGAGTAAGTACAACAAAGTGAAGATCTTCCAAAACTGGGTGTCCCAGTAAGTAGTGTTTAGCACTCTGGAAATCAGATGTTTTACCTATTTTATCTAGTGGAGTTTAATCCAATTTCTGCCACAAATATTATAAAATGTTTCTTAAAGTTCCCCATGCTTTTATTGACAAATGTGAGACATCTTCTTTCTAGGCCTACTTTCAGAACTACAGCTGACCCATTTTGCTAGCACAATTTAATCTTTTCTGAGGGCTTCTTATCCCTGGACAAACCACCTGCTAGCAACTTTTGCTTGTTCTACTTTGAAATGTGCAATTATGGTAAAGCAAATGATTTTTTTTCTTTCCAAATTTAATATGGGCATTACTAATTTTCCTAACATTAGTTGGTTGCTTTTCTTTTCATCTTTTATGCCACAACTATACCTTCCTCAGATGTCTTCTTTACTTAAAACACTAAACATTTAGATACAGCAAGACTGAAAGAATTTCAGCATAACCACGACAGAACAAACAAACTGCACTTGCTCCTTCTAATTATGAGACACCGACATATGGTAACAAGGAAAAAAAAGCTTCTGCCCAAAAGTACCAGGAAGATCCCCCTCCCTCCCTCCCTCCCTCCCTCTCTCCCTCTCTTCCTTCCTTCCTTCCTTCCTTCCAAAAAAAGCCAAGGTGTCAGCTGTGATTGTGTGGTCACAGCCACAGTATTGGCATTTTTTTTTTACCTTTCCCTCTCCCCAGAGATCTCACTGCTTGCTTGCTTGCTTGCTTGCTTGCTTGCTTGCTTGTTTCCTTCCTTCCTTCCTTCCTTCCTTCCTTCCTTCCTTCCTTCCTTCCTTCCTTCCTTCCTTCCTTCCTTCCCTCCCTCCCTCCCTCCCTCCCTCAAATACATACACACACTATAAACCATGAATAGAAATAATGCTGAGGGAAATAGAAGTGCTGCAGGGATCTAGACAGCTTTCTATTTTTCATATGTTAAGATCATTGATTCTCCTGCATCAAGAAGATTTGCCTGAGGAAACAGAGTACAGCTAAATGCCTGAAGATCAAAGCGTTGGCTTTGGCTGAATCCGTCAATCAATGTGAACTTCGGCTTCTCTTCACCCTGCAATTTGGAGGTATGGGACATGAAATCCTCCTCACTTTACCACTGAGCTGCTCTCAGAGACTCTCAGCATAAACATAGAGATTGGGATGTGTAAAGAACTTGGAATTCAAAACATTCTGAATTTGAAATAGGTTTCCTAATTACTTAAATGTACTGACATGGTTTCCAACAGTTTCAGAAACTCAAAAACAGAATCAGTTCAAGTTTGAGACACTTCTAAGAATGCTTGGGAAAGTATCAGAATAAAAACTGAAAAGGTCAGAATAGCTGTTTTGAACTAAAAATGGGGGCATTTTGAACTCAAAGTGTTTTGAGCTAAAAACACTTTGAATTTGAATGGCACAGATACATACATTAGAGGAATAAATTAGTTCTTTCTCACCCAATTAGTTCAAAAAGGTCTATATCAGGTCAGATTTCAAAGAAGCAAGTATCCGATTTCAAATCAAACCAGTATTTGGCCTCGCCTTTTCACTTTTTGAACAGGAAATGGATCAAGATCGGACAGCTTTCTTTTCAATTATTTCAGTTTTTTAAGTTTTCGTCTTCTCCTCTCTTCCTCCACATGCAGTAACCCATAATACTGTAGAATCCACCAGCAGCCCTCAAATGGTCTGAACAGGTAGAGTCAATGTCAAAGGGATAAGGAGATCACTCTGTAATATACTCTCTGAGTTTTTGCAAACTGCAGTAATCATGATCATTGATGAAATATATTCATAATTCATAATCATAAGAACCCTGGTGGCACAGTAGTTAGAATGCAGTATTGCAGGCTAACTCTGCCCACAGTCTGGACTTTGATCCTGGCGAGACTCAAGGTTGATTCTGCCTTCCATCTTTCCAAGGTCAATAAAATGTGGAGCTAGATTGTTGGGGACAATATGCTGATTTTGTAAACTGCTCATCAGAGAATGCTGGAAAGCACTAAGGAGCAGTATAGAAGCCTAAGTGCTTTTGCTATTGATGTAATCAGTATTAAAAAAATGTGATCTGGAATGTGAGATTGGAAATCCATGAATATTCTGAGCAAAATTTAGACTATAAAGGATGCAAATTATCCTTTTTTAGCAGAAATCTTTAGTATCCCAACTGATGACTGTCCTAATATTGCAATTTTCCCATAATCCATAAGATCCCATCATCATAAGGCATTTCAATATCTTGAAATATATGTTAAGATGGTAATCAAAATGTGTGTGATTTGTTTTTTATTAAAAGTAAATGCACCTATGTTTCCTATTAAAACTCATATTTCAAAACACAGATTCTTCCTTTTCACTATATGGAGTACAAAAAGAAAAATGGTATGCAAAATATGTGGTTCCACTTTTTCCAGCATTAATCTGGCCATTTGCACTTTCAGTGAGAATTCTGAATTTATTCTATTATCCTACAATCACACCCCACTTCCTCTCAGCTATCCATGATATTCTCAAGAATGTTATCCAACACTAAAGCTCAAAACTATCAATATTTTTAACGTGCTTATTAAAAGTCTAATTTTCACATATAGAGTTTCACATGAGTTATAGACAGGTCATGGCATCTGAGTATCTCCTCCGAGGACTTCCGTGTACCTTACCAATCTTAGTGCTTGATTTTTCTGTCTTCCATTAGGTACTATCCCTGGGTATAAACATCATTTTGGTTCTTAGAAGAATGTATTAGCAATGAAAAATCATTGGATTGGCAGAAACCTCTGTTTTCCAGATCATACATTACAATTTTTCCTCATCCTTTCCAACTTTGGCATTTGAGTCTACAACAATAAGTAGCGTATGTTGCTTGCATGCTTTGATTATTTCAGATTGAAGTTGACAACACAACTTGTCAACTGCCTCTTCTGCATCAGTGTTTGAGTCATAAACTTGAATAATCATTATATTAATGGATTGTCCATGAAACTGATATTATTAGTCATTGACTGCAATGTACCCAGAATCTATTGCCAACTATGAAAGTAATGGGGGGTTCCTTTATTTTTCTTGGCTGAGTAGTAAACAGTAAATCCACTCCCACTCTATTTCAATTCATGCTTCTTGCATTTTTTTACAATGGATGATTGTCATGTTTTTTCAATGTTTTTTACATTGTAAGCCACCCAGAGTTGCTGGATATGAGGTGGGCAGCAAATAAATTTCATAAATAAATAAATTCCATGTTTTTATTATTATTCTGCCTTTGGATTTTTTTTTATGTACCTAACATCAGGACTTAAGTAATGCTCTGTCATTACTAAAATTATTGTCTATTTCTAACATAGCTGCTGTCTCATACAAGTGCCTGTTTGCTCTAGATGTACACCATTGATGATCTTCACATCTTGTGACCCAACAGGGAGTAAAACTCTGTGTCTGAACCCGAGCATGTTTTATTCTTCCTTCCAGGAACATCCCCTCCCACCATGATGAGCATCATAGCATGATTTGGAAAGATTCACCGGCATTATAAATTAGTATTGTGCTATGGTATACTATAAACTAGGGGTGTCAAACTCAAGGCCTGGGGGCCGGATCCAGCCTGCGGGATGCTTAGATGTGGCCTACGGGGCTGCCCAGGAAACAGTGAAGGACCGGCCTGCGGTGCCTCTGCCAGCGAAAGTGGAGCTCGGCAGGGGGTTGCAGGAGGCCATCGCAGCCAAAAACAGAGCTCGCGATTGCGACCGGCAGCACTCCCAAGCTCTGTTTTTATTGGCAGAAGGTTGCCAACAACCTTGAGCCCTCTGGCAGAGTGCTCAAGCCACTACTGGTGCCCCGAGGTGATGTTGACCTGGCCACTCCCATCCTGGCCACTCCCACCCTGGCCACCCCCACCCCAGTCCCCAAGGTCAAACACAACCCTGATGTGGCCCTGATGTGGCCCTCAATGAAATTGAGTTTGACACCCCTGCTATAAACCATTACTATAAATTATTCAAAGATGATAACAAGAAGTATCTAATTAAAGAAATATATGATTAATTTATAACTACCCGGACAAATCAAGGCCTAAACACCAGATTAGTTAATACATGCAAAATGAATAAATAATGTATCAATGATTAATAATAAAATATATGTCATATTTTACACACATATAGAAAGAGAGACGGAGAGACAAATATCTCATTAAAATCGACAATTTCTGAATTATTTGGATGAACCATTGAAGAAGGTCAAATCCGTATGAACCAGGGTGAAATGCTCCCGGTTCGGACCGGTGGCAGGCAGTTCGGAGAACCGGTAGCAAAAATCCCTGCCCCCGCCCCCCATGCCCAGCTAAGCCACGTGATCATCAGAGCCTTTTTTTCCTTTTAAATGGCTCTGACCAGCCAAGCTCTGACGATCCAAGCTCTGAGGATCCCAGCTGAGTTGCCTGCTAATCAGGCAACTCAGCTTGGATCACCAGAGCCATTTAAAAGAAAAAAAGTGTCTTTTTTTCTCCCGCCCCCCCCCCCTCCAGCCTCCAGCTTGCTTACCTTAGATGCTGGTCGCAACACCTGCCTTGCTTCGCTTGCTGTAATACCTGCAATCCATTGCATCAGCAAGCAACTGAATCTCCCTGCCTGCAATCAAGTTCATCGGTGAACAGCTCTATCTGCAACTTTAAGACTTGTGGACTTCAACTCCCAGCAAAGCTGGCTGAGGAATTCTGGGAGTTGAAGTCCACAAGTCTTAAAGTTGCCAAGGTTGGAGACCCTTGTTCTATTGGGTAAGTTTTTTTCCCCTTTGGGAGCTTTAAAAAATAGTTAATTGGGGTTTTTTTTAGTTGTTCTTTTTTTAGACTTAGCCATTTAAAGTTTAGGAAGTTTCAAATTTAGCTGCTTTTATATAAAAATAAAAATAAAATAAAATAAAATAATATTTGTGCAGCTTTCTGAGATTTAGTGTGTTTCTGTAGTGTTTCACTCTAACTACACAAACACACAAAATCTCACAAAGCTGTATGTGGAATTTTGTGTGTGTAAAGTGTTGGTTTTTGGGGCTTTTTGTGGCTGTGTGAGGTTCCTGCTTGTTGCAGGGGCCATTTTGGGTCTAGCACAGCTACTTTTATATTGTGGGTGAGCCAGTTGTGTTGTGTTGTGTTGTGTTGTGTGTGTGTAAAGTGTTAAAGTTGTTTTTTTGGGCTTTTTGTGGCTGTGTGAGATTCTTGCTTGTTGCGGGGCCATTTTGGGTCTAGCACAGCTGCTTTTACATTGTGGGTGAGCCAGTTGTGTTGTGTTGTGTTTTGTAGGTTAAAAAAGGGCAAAGAAGTGACATTGACTTGGCCACGCCCACCCAGTCACCTTACCACCAAGCCCCGCCCACTAATTAAGCCACACCCACAGAACCGGTAGCAAAAAAAATTAGATTTCACCCCTGGTATGAACCAATTGAAATTAATTGAAAATTGGTCTTAATGTATATGATACTAAGAGAAGAGATGGCAGTGTTCATGTTACAATGCTTTCTCACCTGGATTATTCCAAAGACAGGAAAAGAAAGAACCCACATATTTATAATGTTGTAGGTTAGCCTTGAACAGGATCAGAAAGTGCTGATGGCACACATCCTTAATTTGGAGAATGAGTTCAATAACTCTTACACTCATCAACCATAATATTTATGACTTGAATATCTGAATGCCAGCTGATCTTCCAGAGAGCGTTGGAGGTAGGCCAAAAGGCAGAGTAAATGGCATACTTCAAGTAAGATGATAACTGTTTCTCTTTTATCAGGTTAGATTGTTAGAAATGTATTAGATTCTGCTACTGTTGTTGGTGCCATAATCTAGGAAGGAAATCTAGGAAAAAGTTTGGCTTATGGAAAAGATCACTACAATCTTTTTTTTTCTTTTGTGCTATCTATGCAGACCACATTAGCTTTTTTTTTTTATCTCCTCAGATTAGTTTGTGTGGTGCCTGACTGTCTTAGAATAAAGTCTGGGAATTTCCTGCAAAGTGTATAATATGCTTGAGGTTTCTAGCTTTCAACATTTAATTGCCAGAAAAGTAGGGTGTATTTTGTTGGCTTCTTTCCATGGTGATGTAATTCAGGGACTATGAAAAAGACAGCGATGGAAAACACCTTTGAGGAACTCTGTAGTAGACATCTGAAAATTGGGTAATAAATTAAATAGCGACCATACTGGAATGTTCTATCTTAATAAAGCAAGGATAACAATGGTCTCCATTTCACAGCTATGTCAGGTATTGGGCTATTTAATCATATTTAACAACCACATATATTTTGTTTGTTTGTTTGTTTTCAGAATGACTATAAACAAGTCATTTATCCACTTCTATACTCAGCCCCTTTCTTAAAAGAGCAGGAATAAAGTCATTCACAGAATAATTACCTAAAATTTTGCCACTAATAAGTAATGGAATCAACAATTCCAAAATGGGTAATCCCCTGAAAAAAATATTAAAAATATAATTTAAAGGATAACATATTCCATGATAAGTGGTCCTGCTAATTAAAATCTTGAAAAATGTTCTTCAGGCAAAAAAGAAGTATCCCATTTTAGGCTATTGTAAGGGGGACATTTTCACTAGAGGCATTAATATATGGGGCCAGTAGGAAGTTGCAGATTTTGTATCTCATCAGGTTTTTCAATATGGTCTATTTTTCAATTAAAAAACCCATTTTTTAAGAACAAAACCAAGAACGCTTTACATATAAGATATATATTGTGTCACTGAATTTGACAGATTCTCCAGGTGAGATTTTGGGTATCTTGTAGCAAATGGATTGCTTTTTCTTCTCTGTACTTTGAATTCCAAAATATCAGGCACAACATGCTGCGTGAGCTGCACTGCACTGGCTCCCAGTGGTCTTCCGGGTGCGCTTCAAGGTGTTGGTTATCACCTTTAAAGCGCTCCATGGCATAGGACCTAGATATCTTCGAGACCGCCTGCTGCTACCAACGGCCTCCCATTGACCTGTGCGCTCCCACAGAGAGGGCCTCCTCGGGGTGCCATCACCCAACAATGTAGGCTGGTGACCCTCAGGGGGAAGGCCTTCTCTGTGGGGGCACCCACCCTCTGGAACCAACTGCCCCCAGAGATAAGGAGAATCCAAGACCTCAGTGCCTTCCGCCGTGCCCTTAAAACTTTCTTTTTTCAGCAAGCTGGGCTGGCTTAACACTTTTAAATGTTTTTAACTGGTTTGTCATTGTTTTTTAATTATAGGACCAAATTTATATATATCTTTTTAATAGTATTTTAATGTTTGTAGTTTATGTTTTTATTTGGCTGCACACCGCCCTGAGTCCTCAGGGAGAAGGGCGGTATATAAATTTGATATAAAATAATAAATAAATAAATAAATAAATAAATAAATAAATAAATAAACAAACAAACATGACATGGAGTTGGACCTGTTGACATTCATGTAGAATCAAGATCATGTGAAGAGTTAATACCACTTTATAATGCCTTGGTAAGGCCACACTTAGAATACTGCATTCAGTTTTGGTTGCCATGAAGTAAAAAAGATCTGGAGACTCTAGAAAGTGTGCAGAAAAGAGCAACAAAGATGACATGGGGACTGGAGGCTAAAACATATGAAGAACGGTTGCAGGAACTGGGTATGTCTAGTTTAATGAAAAGAAGGACTAGAGAGACATGATAGCAGTGTTCCAATATCTCAGGGGCTGCCACAAAGAAGAGAGAATCAAGCTATTCTCCAAAGCACCTGAGGGCAGGACAAGAAGCAATGGGTGGAAACTAATCAAGGAGAGAAGCAACTTAGAACTAAGGAGAAATTTCCTGACAGTTAGAGTAATTAATCAGTGGAACAACTTGCCTCCAGAAGTTGCAAATGCTCCAACACTGGAAGTTTTTAAGAAGACGTTGGATAACCATTTGTCTGAAGTGGTGTAGGGTTTCCTGTCTGAGCAGGGGGAGACCTCCAAGGTCCCTTCCAACTCTGTTATTCTATTCTATTCATGTGTTTACCATTATAAATGTTACAGAACAAACATATATACAAAGAATCACCAAGGGATGTATAAAGGATTAGGGTGATGCTTGTTATTTGTGCAGTCAAATTCCTGTTCCTTTCTCTACAAAAAATATAAAGGAATGGGGATGATTGCAACAACCATCTTTACTGTTTTGCCAGACACCCAGTTAAAATACCTCACAGTAAATCCAGTACCTAATTCCTAACAGTAAAAACAGAAAGAGCTCAAAAATGCAATAAACCAAACAAGGCTAGGAAAGCTACAGGGAAAACCTACTTGGTTCCCGAATATGAAACACAATAGGGAAATAAATTCCAGACAGAATTAGTATACTGAGTTCCTTCAACATACTAATTCAAAATATGGTTTATTTGTTGGTGGCTGTTATATAAACCCTGCTAGTGCAATTTGTAAAGTAGGCTTCAGGCTTTTAGTCTATTGTGTGTGTTAAGGATATTGTTGTTGTGTTACCAACCAGCAGAGTGTAGAGCACAGAGAAACGTTGCTGAGAGCAATGAATAAGAGATGTGCAAACTGGTTTATCAAAAGTTTACTTTATAGTGAAAAACAATCTCATAGTCATAAAATCAATCTAAGTCTTTGCCAGTTAAATCAGTCCAGTGATACAAAAACTCTTCTTACCACACAAACAGTAGTTGCTAAGAATAACAAACTCACTCTGGTTCACAAACCACGATGGTAGCAGATCCATCCAACGATGATAGCACAATGATAGCAACTCCACACACTATAGTAGCTTATCATCAACTGAATACTTTACAGTACCTTTCTTAAATATGTTTACAACTAGTGATTATCTAATTACAGCATGACTCAGCATTACAATGAATCAGCAGTAAAACTTTAAAGTCACACAATACATATTCATATTAAAGTTACAGAACACACATATTGCCTGGACAACTTGTTAGGCTCAAACCATATCCTAACAGTGTGAATCTTGCCAATTGTGGTTAAATAAAAAAAAATACGATTAAGCAAATCTTGGCATGGAGGGATTTTCAATTTTTTAAAAAAAGACACTGTTTCTGAAATTGCATAAAGATGAAACTGCCTGCTAAATGATTTAGCATAAAGGAAGAATTAGTATACATCATCAATTGAACCTATCCCATGCAGTGCAGTTAACTCTGCAGTTTTATGACATGATAGAATTTTTTAAAATTTAGAAGACTACTTATTAAAGAAGAAGCTCTGTTTTATGTACTCTTATTGTATAATAATCCATTCATTAGCAGATTTGTAAATGGTTAATTAACAAAAACTGCTAGGAAATGAAGTTCCCACATCTTTTCTTTTACAAAGTCTCTGAGCTAATTCAAATAAGTTTAACTTCAAATATTAGTATCATAATCTTTGGGTTGGACCAATATTGCTTGGCTAGAATATCACTGCAATTGAAATATTTTATTTATTTATTTATTTATTTGTTTGTTCTTATTTCTATACCGCCCTTCTCCAAATAGGACTCAGGGCAGTGAACAGCCAAAGTAAAAAACAATACATACAAAATTTAAAAGCAGTTTAAAATAATTAAATATTATTTTGGCCGTAAATTAAAACAACCCAATTTAAAATCAATTTAAAATTTAACTCAAGCCAGCCCAGCTAGTTGAAATAAATGGGTTTTCAGGGCCTGACGAAAAATCCGGAGGTCTGTTATTGTACGTATCTCTGGGGGGAGGTTGTTCCAGAGGGTGGGCGCCGCCACAGAGAAGGCTCTCCCCCTGGGAGTCGTCAGCAGACATTGTCTGGCGGACGGCACCCTGAGGAGGCCCACTCTGTACGAGCGTACTGGCCGGTGGGAGGCTATTGGTGGCAGAAGGCGGTCTCGTAAGTACCCCGGCCCTAAGCCATGGAGCGCTTTAAAGGTGGTCACCAACACCTTGAAGCGCACCTGGAAGACCACCGGGAGCCAGTGCAGCTCGCGCAGGAGAGGTGTTACATGGGAGCGCCTCGTCGCCCCCATAATCCCCCGCGCGGCCACGTTCTGGACCAGCTGGAGCCTCCGGGTGCACCCCAGGGGGAGCCCCATGTAGAGAGCGTTGCAGTAGTCCAGGCAGGAAGTGACGAGTGCCTGAGTGACTGTACGTAGGGAGTCCCGATCTAGAAAGGGGCGTAACTGGCGTATCAGGCGGACCTGATAAAAAGCCCCCCTGGCCACGGCCGTCAAATGATCTTCTAAAGACAGCCGTGCGTCCAGGAGGACACCCAAGTTACGAGCCCTCTCCGTGGGGGCGAGTGATTCGCCCCCAATAGCCAGCGATGGCGTCAGCTGGCTATATCGGGACGCCGGAAGCCACAGCCACTCGGTCTTGGAGGGGTTGAGTCGGAGCCTGTTTCTCCCCATCCAGGCCCGCATGGCCTCCAGGCACTGGGACATCACTTCAAGGGCATCGTTGGGGTGGCCTGGGGTGGAGATGTACAGCTGGGTGTCATCAGCGTACTGATGGAACTCCACCCCGAAGCCACGGATGATCTCACCCAGCGGCTTTACATAAATGTTGAACAGAAGGGGCGAGAGGACTGACCCTTGTGGCACCCCACAAGCAAGGTGCCTCGGGGTCGACCGCTGCCCCGTCAACACAGATTGTGACCAGTCAGAGAGGTAGGAGGAGAACCACCGCAGAACGGTGCCGCCCACCCCCAACCCCGCCAACCGGTGCAACATGATACCATGGTCGATGGTATCAAAAGCCGCTGAGAGATCTAACAGGACCAGGATAGAGGAGCAACCCCTATCCCGAGCCCTCCAGAGATCATCCACCAACGCGACCAATGCCGTTTCCCTGCTGTGCCCAGGCCGGAAGCTGGACTGGAGCGGGTCTAGATAGACAGCTTCATCCAGGTACCGGGGAAGCTGTTGCGCCACCACACTCTCAACAACCTTCGCAACAAAGCGAAGGTTGGAGACTGGACGATAGTTAGCCAAAACAGCCGGATCCAGAGAGGGCTTCTTGAGGAGGGGCCTCACAACCGCTTCTTTCAAAGCGGCCGGCAGGACCCCCTCACTCAAAGAAGCGTTAACAATCTTCTGAAGCCAGCCTCGTGTCACCTCCCGGGAAGCCAGTACCAACCAGGAGGGGCACGGGTCCAATAAACATGTGGTTGCGTTCAGCCGTCCCAGGACCCTGTCCATGTCCTCGGGAGCCACAGGATCGAACTCCCCCCAGATAACACTCTCAAGACCTGCCTCAGTCATCCCGTCCGGACATACCCAGTCAGAGGCCATCCCTTCCCGAATCTGAGCGATTTTGTCATACAGATACTGCACAAAGTCATCGGCTCGGCCCTGCAAGGGGTCATCCCGCACTTCCAGATGGAGGAGGGAGCGGGTCACCCTAAACAGGGCGGCCGGGCGATTATCCGATGACGCGATAAGAGCGGCAAAATAGCTGGATTTCACTGCTTTTATCGCCACTAGGTAGGTCTTAATATGAGACCTCACCAGTGTTCGGTCGGATTCGGAGCGGCTGGTCCTCCAACTACTCTCCAGGCATCTTTTCCGGTGCTTCATCTCCGTAAGCTCCTAGGAGAACCAAGTGAGTTCGGTGCCGGGTCAGAGGCCGCAAAGGCACGACACGGTCCAAGGCCCCAGCAGCCGCACTATCCCAGGCGGCCATCAGGTCTTCAGCCGAGTCATGAACCAGAGTCTCAGGAAATGGCCCAAGCTCCATCTGGAACCTATCAGGGTCCATCAAGCGCCTGGGGCGGAACCATCTGGTCGGTCCCGCCTCCCTGCGGCGGGGTGCAGCGGTTAGAAAGTCCAGTCGAAGGAGCGAGTGGTCAGACCATGACAAGGGTTCGATGGCTATATCCCCTATATCAAGGCCACTCAACCACTGACCAGAGACAAAAACTAAGTCCAGAGTGTGTCTCCCTGTGTGAGTGGGGTCATGAATTAACTGAGTAAGGTCCATGGCCATCATGGAAGCCATGAACTCTCGAGCCACCTCAGACGTTTCACCGATAGATGGCAGGTTGAAATCCCCCATGATAACAAGTCTGGGGGTGTCCACCACCAGTAATGATACTGATATCATTAATATCAGTAAAAACTCAATTCTTAAGATATGCTATGTCCCCCAGAAGGGGAAGATAGATTGTTTGTCAGCCCTGGAGGCCATCTTTTTCTTTGGATCTTCAGGGCTGCCACACTTAGTGCTGTAGGAAACTGGGAGGAGGATTGCATGGAGTTGGAGAGATATCTAGCCATAATAACATTCCTTTCTCTGAGAGTCAAGGACATTCAGCCTGCACCTGGAGTGGCGTGATTGGGAGGCATCTCCAATTGGGACGGTGCATTGATTGGACCATGTGATGGACATGTGGGTGCAGGGGAAGGGACTTGCATTTTCTTTTTAGTGGGGAAAACCTGGAAGCTTTCAGATTCGGGTTTTCCCAGATGTGCCAATGTGGCATCTCTAATAAAAGGGAACTTTGAGGAACTTTTAGTCTTGGAGTCTTCTTTTGTTGGGGTGTTACTTGGAACCCTAACATTGTTAATTAGAGCTTTTGATGTGGTTATTATCAGCTAGATTAGGGGTGTCAAACTCGATTTCATTTAGGGCCGCATCAGGGTTGTGTTTCACCTTGGGGAGCCAGTGGGTAGGTGTGGCCAGAGTGAACATGGCCAGTTCCACATCACTCGTGTCGGGGCACCTGTAGTCGCCCAAGCACTCTGTCAGCAAAAACGGGCTCACAAGTTCTGTTTTCAGCTGCGATGGCCTCCTGCAACCCTCTGCCAATGAAAACGGGGCTCAGGAGGGCTGCATGTGGCCTCCTAAGCTCCGTTTTCACTGGCAGAGGCCCCGCCAAACATAAATATATGGAGTCAAGGATACTGACATAATCAAGATTGCCTCCTTGTATAAAAGGCTGGCATAAGATAATTCTGCAAACAAGGTTATGACAAGTGTAGTCACAATGTTTTTTAAAAAATATGTGTCCATAAAGAGCACAATATACTGGATAGGAGTGGATGTTACTCCAACTATGGAAAGGGATTTTAACTAGAAGAGACATCCTATGAATAGAAAATTCAATTCCTGTTCCATTGTACTCTTTTCCCCATTAGCATATGAAAAGTGTAAAAAAAAAAAACCTCAAGAAACCTTTCTTAGGATGATTCTCTGTAAAGCACTTAACATCAATCAGTTATTATGAAAAATCCAGTCCATTTCTCTATCCAATGGCTGCATCCCCATTTCTTCCTCTTTGAAAATATGTTCCCTTGCAAAGAGCAACCTGACAATAGGAGCCCAGGAAGCAGCTGGTTATTAAGTAGTCAGTGTTCTGTTTACAGAGAACAGTCCTCTATTTTGTAACATCTTCTGTTTGAAAAGCCACACAGACCAAGCCAGCTCCAAGCCAGAGAAACAAAGAAAAGGAGCGTTGATATGTAAAAGTGTCAATGAACAATTAGCACTTGCTTAGTAAACTCTCCTGGTCACAGAGATCCTGGTCTTCCCCACTAAAATGGAGCGTACTGCAGGACTACTGCATTTCAGTAGGCTTTCCTTTCACTTTCAATAATATGCTCATCAGATATTATTATTATTATTATTATTATTATTATTATTATTATTATTATTATTATTATTATTATTTATTGGTTAATCTTTAGTGAGATTCACAGCCTTTGAGGCTGGTTAATAGCTCAGCAGCTCGAGTCCTAACCAAGGACCTAGGAACTGTTAAGGTATCGTCGGAGGATGTAAACTGTTCCGAGTAAGGTGGTTTTTTGTAGAGTCAAAATGCTCAAGTCCGGCAAATTTAGAATTTCTAAATAGCGGGGTAGCCCTTTGGGTATTGCTTCAAGGGCTCCAATTACAATCGGGACAACACACGATTTCTTTTTCCACAGTCGCTCAACTTCAATTTGCAAGTCCCGGTACTTTGTGATTTTTTCTTGCTGCTTATCTTCAATCCGTGCATCACCAGGTATTGCAATGTCAATGAACCATACTTTTTTTCTTTTCAACTATTGTTATGTCAGGTGTGTTGTGGACCAAGTGCCTGTCAGTCTGAATCCTAAAGTCCCACAAGATCTTGAGTTTCTCATTCTCTAAAACTTTCTCAACCTGATGTTCCCAGTGGTTTTTGCTGTACTCAAATCCAAACTTCTGGCACAATTTCCAGTGAATGATCTTAGCAACACGGTCATGGCATTGTAGGTAGTCAGTTTGTGAAATTTTGCTGCATCCCCTGATCAGGTGGTTGACTGTCTCATCTTTTTCATTGCAGAGGCGGCATTTGCTGTTGGTGGTAACATGTTGAATTTTTGCCTTCATGCAGTTTGTGGCTAGGGCTTGTTCTTGAGCTGCCAAAATAAAGCTTTCTGTTTCTTTTTTCAGTACTCCTGATCTTAACCAGTTCCAAGTTAGTTTCTGGTCAGCTTTGCCTTCAATACTTTTCGAGTATTGGCCATGCAGAGTTTTGCTTTTCCAAGTTTCAGCTCGCTGCTCAATTATTTCTTTCTTATATTCTGCTTTTATTTTAGTTGTCTTTAAAAAGCCTCCTTTATTATTATCATTATTATTTATCATTATTATTATTATTATTATTATTATTATTATTATTATTATTTCTTTTATTCATTAAACATGAAACTCAGTCAACTGAACATTCAAAAATGCATCACAAATATCATTGACTGGTGCTAATGGTTGATATGGGTTGCTGCCAGCGTCCTAGTATCTTCTTAAAATATACGATGTCCCGAGTAGCGCAATTTTTTGCAGTTCCACTGGTGTTATTGCGGGAAGCTGCAATTTCTTGATGTGTTTTGTAAAATTCTTGGACATGGTACCAAGTGCTCTGATGACAATGGGTAACAATGTTACAAGTTTCGTCCATAGCCATGTAGTTTCGATGGCCAGGTCGAGATATTTCGTGATTTTTTCCAGTTCTTTTTCTTTACTCTGGCATCTCCTGGTATCACAGTATCAATAAATTGTATGTTTCGGTTTTCAACAACTGTGATATGTGGTGTGTTGTGTTCCAAATGATGATCCGTCTGTATTAGAAAGTCCCACAATATCTTCACCTTCTCATTTTCAGTAACTTTTTCCACTTTTTGGATACAGTAAGTCATATTTTTTACATAATGACCAGTGGATTTATTTAGCAACTCAGTCATGTCTAGCTTTGTAATCAGTTTGTGCAATTTTGCTGCATTCACATATTAAATGTGAAACAGTTTTGACTTTGTCATTGCAAAGTTGGCAGTTTGGACTTTGAGTGGATTTTTGTATCTATTATTATTATTATTATTATTATTATTATTATTATTATTATTACTATCTTTATTCATTAAATATGAAACTCAAATCAACTGAACATTCAAAAATGCATCACAAATACCATTAACTGGTGCTAATGGTTGATACGGGTTGCTGCCAGTGTCCTAGGTATCAACCAAGTACCTTCTTAAGATGTATGATGTTCCAGGTAGCAGTTTTTTGCAGTTCTGCTGGTGTTATTGCAGGAAGCTGCAATTTGCTGATGTATCTTATAAAATTCTTGGAAATGGTACCAAGTGCCCCGATGACAATGAGTATCACTGTTACATGTTTCATCCATTACTACTACTACTACCACTACCACTACTACTACTACTACTACTACTACTACTACTATTATTATTATTATTATTATTATTATTATTATTATTATTATGCGCCTTCAAGTCAGCAGTTTTCAAGGATGAAGTTTTCTTGGCAACATTTTCAGAAGTGGTTTGCCATCGCCTCCTTTCTAGAGCTGAGACAGAGTGACTGTCCCAAAGTCATTCAGTTGGCTTCATGCTTCAGCCTCTCCCAGTTTCTAATCTAGTGCCTCAAATTATGACTGTAACAGGAGCTTGCCGGTTACAATCATAAGTTATCACAGTTGTAAAACAGATCACCCTGGCACGCAACCCTATTTTACAAACTCCCCTCCCGCACATTTGTTAAGTGATTCCTGCAGTCATTAAGCAAACCAATTGTTCATTGTGGGCCAGTTTTGCTGAAAACCAGAAGTAAATGCTGAGTTTTGGAAAAAATATCTAAAGATGTGGTCATGTGACCCTGGGATGCTGCAACTGGCTGAAATGTCCTAGGAGTGAGGGGAATCCCAGCCTGCAGAACTTTGACACAGGTCAGAAATGTCCTCAGGGAAATCAACTTGTCACTAAGCAATTATTCGTAAGTTCAGTACTACCTGTACAGTAACCACAAACTACTATTGTTGTTGTTATTGTTACTTACATGCAGTAATCCACCATTAGGTTTAAACTTAGTATAAAGCCACGTTGAAGCCCTTCTAATTAATACCAAAATCTGGTTTCACACATTCTGGTGAGAGAGAAGTTCCCTGAGGTTGGGCTCCAGCATGAGTCCAAAAGCTCAGAAGATTAAACCACTGGTCCCGGTGACCGACTTAGATTGGATCCTGCAAAATCTGGTTCTCCTGTTTTAGCATCGTAAAAAAAATTGCTACTTTGGAAGATCCCTGCCCTGGATCAGCATTTAAATAAATATTACATAGCGGGGGAGTACTCCATAAATCACAGTGAGGCTCCACAACTTTATTTTTGCACCCCATCAAACTCAGGTTTCATATTGCCAAAACAAGGAGCCAAATGGGTTCCGTAGTACACTTTTTTTGCACTTATACTTGAGCTATGTTTCCTTTCTTTTTCTTATCTCATGCCTCTGATTTTTTTGGCTTATTATACCTTACTCCTCTGCATTCTGTATTATATGGCTTACCCCAATAAGAAACAGCATGATATATATGTGTGGCTGTAGCTATGCATACTTCAGATCATGTACAAGCATAGAATATCTCTGATTTGTATTCAAACACCCTTTGTTTTTCATGATTCGAAACCTGCATCCCAAATAAACACTTGGACATTTCCTTTCCATCCCTCAAGTGGCGTTCTTATGATGTCTGTTGTAGCCCTTAGAACAGAGGTGGGTTTCAGCAGGTTGTGACCAGTTCTGGAGAGCCGGTAGTGGATATTTTGAGTAGTTCGGAGAACTGGTAAATACCACCTCTGACTGGCCCCGCCCCCATCTATTCTCTGCCTCCCGAGTCCCAGCTGATCGGGAGGAAATGGGGATTTTGCAGTAACCTTCCCCTGCCACGCCCACCAAGCCACGCCCACCAAGCCAAGCCACACCCATCAAGCCAGAACCGGTAGTAAAAAATTTTAAAACCCACCACTGCCTTAGAACTTAACAATAACAACAACAAAAAAGATTTATGACCCCAATTGCAAATAAGTTCCTGTTCTTCCATAGATGACTAAACTTACCTGCTATTATGTTAACAGAAAAGGAACATTATTGCCCATGAAGAAAATCAGCCATAGTTTTCACTGGGCATTAGAATTGTCTCCACACATCTATCCAAACCTCCACCTCCAGTTAAATACCGGCGTGGCTTACACAAATCCTGCTATTTTGCTCTAACTGCTTTTTCTTGCCAGATGTCTTGACTCTCATCAAATCACAGAAAGAGAAAGAATTATACTATGTACGATAAGCATGGGCTGGTTGCCCTGTTCATGCAGCCTTCAGGATGAAGAAGATGACAGTTCTTGGTTTCTCTTCATTTACACTAGAATGATTTAAGCCAAAGCTGAATCCTGACAGGCACTTCCTGTCCTGCACACAGTCCCTTGTCAGAAAGCTCTACAGAATATACCAAAAGAGGATTAGCTGTGCTAGATGTCTGCCTGTCACTTGGAGTTGAAAATCTCTGCAGCACTAGCTGTATTCTATTTTTATACCTCTATAGCCCATTGCCATGCAGCAGCTTCTGAAAAAGGAATTTCATTCACACTTTTTTTTGCCAAGTCTGTCCTGGGAAGAAAACGACCACAAACCAATTATTCCTTGATTAATTCCTAGACATCCCCAGAGGCCATTGCCTCATCCTATGGCATCCTTTCCTAACCCTCCCCAAACTGGAATTGTTTGTATTGACTTCAGTTCCCAGAATTCTCAGCAATGTTTATGCTGCCATGATAATTCTGGGAGTTAAAGTCTATGTATCCAATGCATACTCAGATTGAAAAAGCTGAAATATTACATAGGCTTGCAGAACCAATACCATGAGATACCGTGCCATACCGAGACCAGTGATGGCTAACTTTTTCGGCACCGAGTGCCAAAAGCGCGTGCACCCACCCGTAATGCAATGTGCGTGCAACCTCACCCTGTGTACTCCGACCCCCTGAACATGTATGCATGATCTCCATATGCGCCCCCTACACATGCGTGCATGTCTCCCGCATGCACCCCGCCCGCTGCGCATGTGTGGCAGAGACTCAAAAACCAGCTGGCCAGTGGGAAGTGCACATACATGCATGCATGGCAGAGCTGAGCTGGGGCGATGACTCACGTGCCCGCAGAGAGGGCTCTGCGTGCCACCTGTGGCACGTGTGCCATAGATTTGCCATCATGGACCTAGATTCTGTAGGACTATCGGCACTCTTGGGCTGTTATAGCATATCAACATAAACTTTTTCTATGCATTCCACATATCTTATCTATATGGATATTACTGCACAGGTAGTCCACAACTTATGACCGTTCCATTCACCAAAGTTACTACAGGGCTGAAAAAAGTGACTTACAACCAGCTTCACACTGATGCCTACTGCAGTGTCCCCATGGTCACATCATCAAAATTCAGGCGGTTGACAACTGGGATGTATTTAGGATGGTTGCAGGGTCCTGTAATCACATAATCACCATTTGTGAGCTTTCTAGCTGGCTTCTCACAAGCAAAGTCAATGTAGGAATCTGGCTTTGCTTCATATCTATTTGATTCACTAAATGGCCACAGTGATTCATTTGACAACTGTGGCATAAAGATCAGGGGTGGGTTCTACTTACCTTTACTTACCTTTACTACTCGCTTCACTCGCTAGCGCGCCTTGCTTCTGCGCTCGCGCAGATTGCTGATGATGACATCAGCTGGTTTTACTACAGGTTCTTGCAAACCGGTCCGAACCGGGGGCAACCCACCACTGATAAAGGGTCATAAAATCATGTGCAACTCATGAAATAAATACCTGGCTTAATAACTGAAATTACAGTTCCAATTGTGGTTATAAGATAAGGACTATACATACTCCTAAACCAGTGTTTCTCAACCTTGGCTGCTGGACAATGTGTGGACTTCAACTCCCAGAATTCCCCAGCCAGCTCTGCTGGCTGGGGAATTCTGGGAGTTGAAGTCCACACATTGTCCAGCGGCCAAGATTGAGAAACACTGTCCTAAACAATCATATTCCCCAATGCTGTTCTGGAGAAAACACAGACATCCCCATTGTAAAAGCAAAAGAACGAATGCATTTATTTATATTCATTAATAACATCTTGCCTATTTTCAAATGTTGTAACAACCTTGTGCAATTATATTTTAATATTGTGTGGATGGATTTAATAAACACTGCTTTTAAGAGATGGACAATTTTTTTCATTAGATGCCAAATAGATGAAAGTTTGGTTTATAACACTATCTCGGACCACAGGTCATGTGATTATCTATGTTCTGGTTTTAGGCGCAGCTGCTAAGCATTAACTTTTACTCCTCAATTGGCATCAGGACAATTACTTAGTAATCCTATATCCAGGAAATGTTGTTCATTTCTACTGCTCCTTCAATTTTATGAATTACATCCATAACATGTTCCCTTTTTCCTTTGATAATGGTATTCAATAGACTCAAAGAGATGACTTCTGATTTACGTATCTGCAAGTTCTTATGGAGAACGTGGATGGGTTTTTTTCCCCCCTTAAAGAGATCTTTGTAGTTCTTAGTAAATTTTCAAATGTTCATGTGATTTGAACATTACATATAGTTCTCGACTTACAACTACCACTAGAACAAAAATCACATGAACATTTTAAGAAGATTACAGATATTTCTTAACTGGAACAAGAATCTTGGACATTGAATGAAGCAAGACACCATCTTACCACTTCACTCAATGACTACAATCCCAGCTCTCCCAATTAAAATGACTGCAGGGGTTGTTGAGTGGCAGAGCAAAAAGCTGCCTGCCAAAGGAAGACAAGCAGCTCTCCTCTCTCCAGGCCAGTGCACAAGTTCCTCTCTCCTCCATCTGCAGAAAGGAACTAATGTGCTAGACCAGGAGTGGCAAACTCAAGGTCAGCGGCCCACATCCAGGCATGGGGTACTTAGATCTGGTCCACGGGCTGCCCTGGAAACAACAAAGGACCGACCTGCTGTGCCTCTGCCACCAAAAAAGGAGTTCGGGAGAGCGGGCAGAGGGTTGCGGGAGGCCATCCCATCTGAAAACGGAGCTCGTGAGCCTGTTTTCGCTGGCAGAATGCTTGGGCGCCCACAGCTGCCCCCAACATGAGTGACGTCAAGCTTGCCATGCCCACCTTGGTCACACACACCCCAGCCCCCCCCCAATGTCAAACACAACCCTGATGCAGCCCTCAATGAAATCGAGTTTGACACCCCTGTGTTGACTGGAGAGTGATGATGAGTTCGCCTCCCTTTTTCCTCTATCTCTCTGAAATTCTCCCTTTGCTTTCTTTGCATTTCTCTCCAGCCGACAGACCAGTATTTCTCAACTTTGTCAATGTGAATTTCAAGTCCCAGAATTTCCCCAGCCAGCATTTCCCCCAGCTTAGGAATTCTGAAAATTGAAGGCCGCACATCTTAAAGTTGACAAGGTGGAGAAACACTGCAGTAGACACTCAGATAAGAGATAGACCTTTCTTGCTAGAGGTCTGAACTGATTACAATGGGCTTTTCAAATGCAGCTGAGGGTTGTGTGTTAATTAAAAACATTGTAGGGCAATTTTAAACTTGTCTGCAAGGTAAGACTGACAATTAGCAATTAGTATAGATATAGGAAGAAATAACAAAACGGTGGAATTGGAAATCACCACAAGAATAATTTAGTTTGGTATCCTGCAATTTGCAGGGAGATCAATTAAACCAGCCTCAAGAAAAGGTTATTCCATTTCTTCTTAAAAACATCCATTGATGGAAAACCCACACCGTCCCACAGTAAACTGTTCCACAATTGTACAGTATTGAAATAAATTTTGTTCCCAACCTAAGCTACTCAAATTACTAGTTCTTTTGTTTACAAAGTCAGAAACAAAATAAGATTTCAGCTGCTCTTTGTCATCTACTAAGTTTTCTCTATTTGTGGTTATTAGTGAACCCATTATCTCCTTTATGTTCCTCTGCTATCAACATATTTGAAGGATTTTGCTTCTCTTGCTAGCTTTAGTTGATTTCCTACCTACACTTTTCTTTACACCTTCCTACATTTCTGAGCTCAAGTTTGTAGAGTTCCTTGGGTTATAAGCCCTCCCTTCCTTCCATTTCCAAGAAGAAACTTATATTATAGAAAGCAGGTTCAAGAGATCATACTTAAGCTAATAATATTTGGTTGATCCTTTTTTTGTGGATGAAAAACTATACTTTGGTAAACCCTATATTAATTATATAAGTATTTAATTACCTATCATATTAATTTGACTCCTTTTTACTTAACTCAAAAATAGCTAATAATTAAAGCAGAATTTTAAAAACAGTTAAAATTTAACATCAACATTTTTAAAAAAAAATACAGTACTTGGTTGATGTGAATTGACAAAGTTGACACGTTCCCTTCAATTAAATAGTATCAACTTTTGAAACCCAAGGAATGCCTTTCTCTATCCTCTGGAATGAAGTTTTTCTTTCAGTCCAGGTGTTTTACTCTGAAGGGCCTTGAAGGACCTGGTTCTTCTCCCAGGCCTTGAGTTAAGCATTTTATTGAACACATCATCCTTGCAATCAATGAGTCATTTGAAAGAACATAACAGTTTGGAACAACCAAAAGTGAACTAAACAATGTGCCATCATACTTGCAATTAGAACTATTCTGAAACTGTGCATAGTTGTTCAACAATTTGTGATGTAAGCATTATGAAATCATGAATCCAGATCAAAAATACTATTCCCTACTGCCAATTAAGTCTAAAATTCATTTAAACATTGCATGAAGAAATATTTTGTTTATCCCGAACCCATTGGCAAACAATGCTCCTTAATCCTAACACTTTGAAAATTAAAACTTGCCCTCTCATCTCTCTATCTGTAGGCTTACCATTCTATAAACTACGTTCATAGGTCAGAACTGCTGTTAATAAACTTTTACTTTAAACCACCTTTAGTCAGATATACACTGGTTGCCTATGAATGCATATTAAATGTAATCTATCCTATCATAAATGTGCACTCATTTCATCAATGTGGATCAAAAAAAAAGTATTTCTAGTTTTTAGATTAGAATATAAAAATTAAACAAATTAAATTAAGACATTCAAAGTATCTTTTTTAAAAGGTCCTTTCATGGTTTGCATCATTTTGGTGGGTTTTTTACTTGCATTTTTTTTGCGGGGGGGGGGGGGGGTCTTTGACATACACACAGAGGTAGGCTTCAAAAATTTTAGCAAGAGGTTCTCTGCCAGTTGCTGGGTGGACGTGGTTATGGTGAGCGTGGCCTAGTCGGCCTCCTGCACCATGGCGAAGGGGGCGTTTTTTGCCCTCCCTGAGCCTCTGCACATGCCCTGCACTTACCTGTATCTGAAATGGGCCACGTGGAGACTCCTGGGAGGGGAGGGGCAGAGTGAGATTTGGGGGTTCTCTCAACCGCACAGAATCTTAGCTAGAGATTCTCCAGAACCCCTGGAACCCACAGCAGCCCACCCCTGCATACAGAAATATCTTCAATTTTCTTCCTCCCACAGCAGGCATTTTCTTTTTCCTTGTTTGAATATCATCCTAATAAATTTAAGAAGAAACTCTTTGCATAATGTCCTCAGGATAATCAGGAGATGGATGAAGTTTAAAAATAAGTGGGAGGTGACAGCTAAATCTTCCAAATCATGGTATTACTAATTTCTCTGTATGTATGGTTTTTACTAACCACAGAAGTTTATCTTGTGGAGCAGATTAACTGCACCTCTAATTTATAGGAAATTCCAGACTGTCGTTTGACTTTTAAAAAAAGCAACTTCTGCACTTTAGGGCATCCAGGCTGATCAACCCTTTTGTATCCATTTCCTCTGCCCTGCATATATTCTATGTAAGCTTCAGGGCAAAACCAATCAGTCTCTTTTCAATAATCTGGCTCATATTCCAGCTTTCTGTTACACAGCGAATGATCTTCAAAATAAGTGAATCACATTGCTTCCTAAATTCATGCAACAAACTTTAAAACATTTGCACTTTTATCATCACCGTGACTTCAGATGCATTAAGCATTTGCTACTATCATTCACAAATCAAGATCTGAAGAAATTCCCTAGCTCTCTTGAGGCCATTAGAACAATTTTTCCAAATTTATCTTTACTACTAGCAAAAAAAAAAAAAAAAAAAAAAGATTGTTTGATACACGTGCACACCCACAAAGCATAAGCAACAGTAATATAGTTATCTCTAGTTGATCAATATCAGTTTTGTGTGGGAGGAAACCCAATAAGCATTAAATGCATTCCAGCTCTAGGGCTGTTCCTTTCTAAGATAACATCAGGTATTAGCCACAAACACTTGGCTCCTGTTATACAGATACTGACAGTAATCAGTTTTTAATTACATATATCTCTGTCTTTGAGTGTTTTTAATAACAACATTAAAACAGGCACAAGATTTTAACTACTTAGGATTTGGGGGATCTTTGGAAGGTAGATTATTCCCAGTGAGAATGTACTTAACACACCACATCAGGACTATAAATTTGTAGCTGGATAAAATGTAAAAATAAAAAGCAATAATTTAGAGTTGAAGGTAAATTGGGGAAAAGGTTGAAATTCTCTTAGACATGAATACTGGCACTCTGATTTCTGTAAAGTAAAAAAAAGAGGGAATGTACGGGTGAAAAAAAGCTACTTTCTCAAAGCATAACTTTAACTTCTTCCCTGGCTTGCCTTGCTAGATGGGAATTTTGGGAGCTGTAGGTTCAAATTATATATGGATTACATTAAAATTATATGGATTACTTTAAAGTATCTTTATATATATACATATACAAATATATATGCGCACACGCACACACACTATATTTTCTGATATTATGGTAGTCATATTCTCCCTCTGGGATGCTTTTAAGCAATCCTCAGGTGTGAAACATATATTAAGCCTCAGCTACAAAGAAATAAACAAATTGTAGCTCAGGGTTTTAGTAAGATGAAATATTTTTAGAAATACAGGTTGTTCTCGACTTACAACCACCATTGAGGCTAAAATTTCTGTTGCTAAGCGAGACATTTGTTAAGTGAATTTTACCCTATTTTACGATCTTTCTTGCCCCAGTTAAGTGAATCACTTCAGTTGTTAAATTTAGTGGCAGAGTTGTTGAGTGAATCTGGCTTTCCCATTGACTTTGATTGTCAGACGGTCATAAAAAGCGATCCTGAGACACTGCAACCATCATACATATGAGTCAGTTGCTAAGTGTCTGAATTTTGATAAGGTGACCATAGTGATGCTGCATCAATTTTTGCAGTGCCATGAACAGTCACTAAACAAATTGTTGTAAATTGAGAATTACCTGAACAGGCTGATTAACAAGCATGTAAGCACTAGTGTTTCCTCACTGCTTGTGTCCTGGAGACCAACTGTCTCTAAATCTAGAGAGTAAATTAGTGAATTAGTGAATAAGTTCATTCAACAGGTCCCTATTATGTTTACCTTTCAAAATACAACCAGGAAATGCGAACATTGGGATGTGAGGAACAATGGAAAGGCATGATCCAAATGGCTTAGGAAAGTGAGTGAAATTTCTATCAGATGTTCAAGGTCATATTCCAAGGAAGTTGGTTGGTTTACAACACGGGTGTCAAACTCGCCGTGTCACATTGTCATGTGATGTATCGCAATGTTTTTTCCCTTCACAGAGCTGGGGTAGGCGTGGCTTGCGCATGGTGCATCTGGCCCGTGGGCTGCCAGTTTGATACCCCTGGCTTACAATATTGCCAACTCTTTAAAAATTGTTCATGTATAAGTATTAAATATTAAATGGGACTTTATTTGCAAAGCAAAATGCCACGCTCCAGGTTCATTATGATTTTGAAAAATGTCTTTTGCCCCCAACTTGGTCCCAGAGACAAAGGTAAGAGAAGAGTAAGAACCATGATTGGGAAGGAAGGAGTGAGGAAGAGGATTAGTCAGGAAAAAAACATTGCCAGTTTTACTTTCGGAAAACTTTTTCAATTTCCCTATGAGGGACACAGCCAGTTACAGTATTAAACAGCCTGTAACCTCAACCATTCTGAAAAATCTGTCTATAGCTGTCAGAATTACAGGTCTATGTTTTGCCAATGGAATTCAGAAAGTGTGACCTTCCTTTTTTATATTATTTACAGTATAATGTTTCAAGAAGACCTTACCCTCAGATAAATACGTGCGTTTCATTAAACACTCCAAAAATGTATTTAAAAATCTCAGTTGAGTCTTACATGTTAATGTCCAATTGTAATTCATCTAAGAACGTGCATGCAAAGGATCCAACAGCTGGACCTTTCCTAGAGACTGGTTATGTTAACCCAAATGGAGAGATTTTGTCTTGGAGGCTAACATATCCAAGGAAGATCAATCAATTAATCAATCAATCAGAATAGAACTGGAAGGGACCTTGGAAGTCTTTTAATCCAACTCCCATTCAAGGAGGAGACCCTATACCACAGGGATGTCAAACTCAATTTCATTGAGGGCCGCATCAGGGTTGCATTTGACCTCGGGGGTCTGGGGTGGGCATGGCCAGAGTGAGCGTGGCCAGCTCCACATCACTCGTGACGGGAGTGCCTGTGACAGCCCAAGAACTCTGCCAGCAAAAACGGGCTCCCGAGCTCCATTTTTACCTGCCCTGGCCTCCTGCAACTCTTTGCCAGTGAAAATGGAGTTCGGGAGGGCTACGGGTCGCCCTCCTGAGCTCCATTTTCACTGGCAGAGGCACCACAGGCTGGTCTTTCACTGTTTCCAGGGCGGCCCTGTGGGCCAGATCTAAGCATCCCGTGGGCAAGATCTGGCCCCGGGGCCTTGAGTTTGACACCCCTGCTATACCATTTCAAACAGGTGGCTGTCCAGTTTGCAACCTAATCACTAAACTGCATCTAACCCTAGTTACTATTTTGGTGTTTTAGACTATGGCGAGAAAAAAAAAGATTGCCAAGCTACCTTCAGGACCACAGCCTAGCAATTACAAATGACTAGTATTCTCAAAGATTGCTAAAGCTCCCTTCTTGTGTTTAATGGCAAGAAATAGCTTCCATTAGTACAATGAGCTGTGACACTGGCTGAACCCTTGATATGTGGTTATCCTGACTCATCCAGGGGTGAAATCCAGCAGGTTCTGACAGGTTCTGGAGAACCGGTAGCGGAAATTTTGAGTAGTTCGGAGAACCGGTAGCAGAAATTTTGAGTAGTTCTGAGAATCGGCAAATGCCACCTCTGGCTGGCCCCAGAGTGGGGTGGGAATGGAGATTTTGCAATATCCTTCCCCCAGGAGTGGGGAGGAGATGGGGATTTTGCAGTATCCTTCCCCTGGAGTGGGGAGGGAATGGGGATTTTGCAGTATCCTTCCTCTGCCACACCCACCAAGCCACACTTAGGACTATTGCAGCATCTCCATGGAAACGTGTTCAAAATTCGAACACTCAGCAACTAGCTCATATTTATGACAATTGTGGAATTTGGCTCTTGTAGTGTGAATCTCCTTCACACTTTCTAGGGACAGCACCAAACTAGTGTGGCTCTATCAACTAGTCAGGAAAGTTAAGTCAGTGAGAACAAGAGAGATAATACCCACATCAATATAAATCAATCAATCTGACCTTTTGGTCACATTTTATTGTACCAGATTTCTAGAATATTTCTTTCTAATGATAATCACTGATAATCACTGATAATGTCTCTTGCTTGGTCTGCTAAATTCTTGTGTAATCCCCAGCAACTGAAAAAGTGCATGCAAAATTTTGGGATTGGTAGAATTTTAAGCTGCAGGGGCTTGCCGTACCTCCAAAGAAAACCTGCTTTAGGGCAATGCCAGAAAGATTTCCCATGAATTATTCCAGGTGTCAGCTGGATGACCTTGGCCAGTTGGGGGATTGTGGGTCAAACAGGAGGAGGAAAGAGTGTTAGATATGTTCACCGCCTGGAGTTCTTTATAAAAAATATTAAAAGGTAGGATATAAATTAAATAAATAATAAATATGAGTATTAATTCGAGGATATTAGAAACCTACCCACAAATTAATATTGTTGCAAGACTTTACTTGAAAAAACAATATGAACATTCTATCAAGTGTACTTCCAAATGCATTGTGGATGCTGTCTAATCCACAATGATGTCTCACCAAGTTTGTGAATCTGCCTTCCATATTTATTATAAGTTCTTTTCCTCTTTTAACAAAATGAAAAAGATGGGCAAAATTGGATAGGATTTTCCATATCACAGAAACTCTCTGTTTTATCATCCAAAATAGGCCTCTCTGGAGCCAATTTAATGGGGTATAATGTATACCAGACCTTTGCTGGAATAAGTCACGCTCTGTTCTCTCCTCTGATGTGTTGCCAACAGGGAGCTCTATCTCGCTGGCTGTGTTTTTATTCAGAGATGCAAATACAAAATTTAGCATCCGGAGACATTACGCGCATTGGTGACACTCTTTTGAAAAACATTTCAAGTACCATAAATCAATAGACAGGCTAGGCAAGCTTCCAGAAATTTTGCCTTATGGAAAAAAGGTAAAATATGTTTTTAACATCAAGCCACACTTATATTATAATACCTTAGGTTCATATTGATTAGGATACAGGCCCACATGTTAAAGACTGCTAGCCAGGCATAGTCGATGCAGCCTTCAGCTCAGCTAACGGAAAAATGATGTAAAGAGGTCAATCTGAAAAGAAATAAGAAAGCAGAGTCTGTGTTTTTTAAGAACCTTTGCCCTTAAAAATGCCTCCCACATGCACACACAAACACATATTTTTCTCTACACCACACAGAAGTAGATCCAGAATTTACATTTTGGAGCTGCTGCCAATATAGGCAGTCTGAGCGTTCGCTATGAAGCTAAAATAATTAATGATAGATTTTAACACAATGGATGATTCAATTTGGAAGGGTTTTAAAAACAACTGGAAGACTGGATACAAACAGAATGGGCAGAAAACGAAAAGAAGGTTCACCCTAAACCAGTTTATATGCACATGTGAATAAATATAAAGCTGTCTTGAACTAGGTAGATACACCTCTTCATAGTGATCCTGTATCCTACAACTAGTAACGTTAGTTATTTTTGCTTCAAACTTTATATGTTAGATGCCAGATGGTTACCTTATTCTATGCCTATTTTTCTATCTTATCCATAACATTCAATTCCAGCCATGTTTTAAAGTTGCTTCTCATGAACAGGAGTAGCAGACTTTTATGTGATTATGTTAGCTAATGTTTCAATTAACATGGATTCTCAGGTGGTATTGGATCAATGAATTTTACAATTGGCATCTCTATATGACCCTCACTTCAGTGGTGGGATTCAAATAATTTAACAACCGGTTCTCTGCCCTAATGACTGGCTGGGTGGGCGTGACCATGGTGGGTGTGCTCAGGGGGTGTGGCAATCAGCACTCGGCCTCCTGAAACCCCCTGGGAACAAAAAATGGGCTGCGGGGGGGGGGGAACAGGTCGCCCCCTGTGCTCCATTTTGGCCTAGTAGGCCTTCCTGCAGCCTCCTGGGAGCGAAAACAAGCCATGGGTGGGCTGCGCCACACCCCCAACCCCTGTTTTGGGCCTAGAAGATCTCTCTGCAGCCTCCTGGGAGCGAAAATGGGCCACAGGGGGACTCCTGGAAGGGACGGGGAGGGGAGGGGTGGAGGCAGACAGCAATTTAACTATCGGTTCACCGAACTGGCCCGAACTGGCTGAATCCCACCACTGCCTCACTTTCATGAATCATATCATATAAAGGCTATTTCTCAGCTGGAAGGGAGGAATAGAATCTCACAAATAAACAGCACTTCCACAATCCACATTTCTTCTCCCCAGACCTTTTACAGCAGGGGTGTCAAACTCATGTTGTCATGGCGCTATCACATGACGCATCCAGCCCATGGGCAAGGATTTTGACAGTCCTGTTTTATAGTATTTTGAAGTCACCTCTGCTATTTTGTAAAAGAGAGGCAGCAGACTGAAGGAGGGAGGGAGGGAGGGAGGGAGGGAGGGAGAGATCTTTTTGTTGGTATGAGAAAGAACATCATTGATCCTGGACATCAAAATTTCTTTGTTCTGCATATAAATAGCCACTGAAAGTTGTAATAATGACATGACACTGTAGTTTCACAAGCAACTCCTTTTCCAACAGCTGCAATCAAAGTTGCAGGTCAGAGCACAGAGTTTCTGTGTGTGCTTGTGAGGGAAGACAGACAGACAGACAGACAGACAGACAGACAGAGAAAAATGGCTTTCTTGAACTCACAAGCAAGTAGATTCAATAAGAGTTTGATATAGACCAGTTATAGAAGCAAGAAAATATAAGCAGAGAAAATGAAGCCTATTTTACAAAGACAGTAAAACTAATTGTGAACAATAGCTCTTGACAGAAAGGGGGTCTCCCTCATCTATGAGAAGAGGTCATTTATTTATTTACTGTATTTATAACCTGCCCAATCAAAACAATCAAATTAAAATGGAGAAATATATAAATAACAAAAATAGTAAACCAAATCCCTCAAGATTGAGCAATTCTATTAGCATTTCAGTTAGGGTCTTGGAGGAATAAAACAGCCTTCAGTGAATATATAAATACCACGAGGGAGTTGCTTTTCAACAATATACCATCTTTCCTTCTCAAAGCTCCAACACATCAATAAATTCAGAATTGGAAGATGTGGACAAACTGAACCTTGATTCAACCAAAAATAGCATTAATCCTGGTTGGTGTGCTTGGGGTTCATGTTGGCTTGGATATTTTCATAGTCCTTGTCTAGAAAATCCTAGATCTGAATTGAAAACTCACTCTCTAATGCAACCACTAAGCATTAAGCAGCTAGTAAGTGATAGAGACGACTAAGAGAAAAATGACATGCTATTGCAACTGTATGGTAGGTCTACTTAGATGACAAAAGTGACCATTCCAGATTGAATGTATCAATTGCATATGTCAAATGCACTTGTTTATATTCAGCAAAAATCCCAAAATATCCATCATTGATACCTTGCACATCAGCATTCTACAACCTGGTGTACTCCAGATGTAGCAGGACTGAAGCTCTCATCAGTACAGGTAGTCCTTGATTTATGACTGTAATTGGAGCCTGCCCATTATAGTCATAAGTCATGATAGTTGTAAAGCAGACCATCAGATGACTGACCCAATTTTACAACCTCATTAAGCAAATACAGTAGCCATTAAGCAAACACAACAGTCATTAAGCAAACCCATTATTTGCTATGGGACATTTTTGCTGAAAACTAGAAATAAATACTGGCCTTAGATCACAGTCCTGCGAGCTTGGGATGGTGCAGGTGGCTGTAAATGCAGCCTGGTTGGTAAGCACCCAAAATGCAGTCATGTGACCTGGAGGAGGAACCATCAGAATTTGGGAACCAGGTCATAAGTACCTTCTGGGGAGTTGATCATAATTTTGAATGGTTGCTACCACTGACTGTAAGTTGAGGTCTACCTGTATAGAAACACCACATAGAGAAATGCTGTAGTGTTTATATGAAATGCCATTCTACTAGACCACAAGTTATTATGATTAAATTATTAGTCACTTTAATCAAATTTAATCATGGTATTTGAGTTTCTGGGAGGGAAAAGGTTTAACTGCCTTGTATCAGAAGAAAGTTTACATTCTATTTTTCAAAATTCATTCTAAAGAGAAACTAGCAACTTGGCTTTTTACACAGTAGATTTTAGTGACAGAAAACCTTCCATAACCTCCATTCCCAAACGAGAGAGAGAAAGAGAGGGAGAGAGAGAGAGAGATGAAGGGAGGAAAAACATGTCACCCTCAAGCAGTTTCAACAAGAGATGAAATTTTAAATCACATCATGTCTCACACCCATTTCTTAGTGCAAAATAAATCATTCTAACAGAGTGCAAGCCAATTTTTACTTTTAAAAAATATTGTGTCCTAAGGCTGTCTTCTTGAACTTCAAAAGCACACTTCGTAATTACTCTACCTATCAAAGGAAACTCAATATTTCACCTCCAACCCCATTCTACTTGTGTTTTAATTTTTAATTGTTAATCAATTATATTAATTTTAACAGGCTATTCTCTCCTGAAATTACATGTTTTTAGAAGCATATTCCAGCTTATTTTAAATGAACATCTATCCTTCAAATTTATAGTATGGCGAATTGTTTATAACACTGTTCCCAATTAACTTCTATATTAAGCTCACTTTTTGTCGTTCTAAATTGATTTGCATGATGTTACCCTTCATTTATGAGCTAAGTATCTTTCATTCAAAGTCTTCAGATGTTTGTGGTATATGAAACTTTATTGTTAGTTAAACTAGGCTGAGCCACCATGAATGCAAAGTATTGGTCATTTTAAAAGGTAAGAGAATTTCTTTCAAACTGTGTCATCGAACTGTGTCAGCGCTGAAGAAGCTTCTTGGATGAGAAACAAATTGTTTTCAAAGAAAAAGCCAGAAAGTCCAGTTGCCTCTTGAAAAAGCACCTTTGGGACATACTTGTGTGTCTGTATTTTGGACGAGTTCGTTAGAGTTAGAGTTCGTTCGTTCCAGAGTTCTTTAGTGTGATGTAGAATACAATGCAGTTTAAGTAGGATTTTGTTGCGTAATGCTGATTAGGATTATATGTTACAGAAAAACCATTTTTTTAAAAAAAAATCAGGCAAGGTTTAAAGCACCTATTTTCCTCTTTAATTCTTTAACTCAAACATTTTCAAGTCCACCTTCTCCCAGGGCTTCTGGGACTGCAAAGAAGGCTTAAAGGGCACAAGTTGTTATCCAGATTTTAAGATGTAAGCTGTGATTTACAAAGCATAGTGGCCACTACACACATCGTTCTAGACCAGTGATGGCTAACCTTTTCTGGACCGAGTGCCCAAAGCGTGCGTGTGTCCAAACCCCCAAAATGCAATGCATGCATGGCCCCCGTGCATATGCCCTGGCCCATGCGCACTTGCGTGTGGCCCCCATAAGCACCCCACCCCCCACATATGGGCCGCCCACGCCCTGCCCCCCCACAGATACATGCACAGCCCCCTGCACACACCCTGCCCCCGTACATGTGCATACAGCCCCCGCACATGCCACACCTGTGCACGTGTTGCGGCCCCCCCACACATGCCCCACACCCCATGCATGTGCTGCAGAGACCCGAAGACCAACTGGCCAGCAGGAGGTGTGTGCGCATAAATGGCAGAGCTGAACTGGGGTGACGGCTCGCGTGCCCACAGAGAGGGCGCTGTGTGCCACGTCTAGCATGTGTGCCATAGGTTCACCATCACGGTTCTAGACTGAGCAAGCCAAATTTACCACATTATAGCTTAGGGTAAACATAGCCACTAACTTGTATTGACCACTCACAAATCACTAGTCCATCACTGCTTATCCTGTTCGGTACTTGGTGTTCTTTCAGCTCTGGTTTTCCCCGCTCACACCCCCCCCCCCACTTCCAGGCATCATTACCAGATTAGATGACATCATCCATGAACTGTTTTCTGCAAATATCTGCAGGAAAACAACCAACCTCAGAGAACACCAAGAAACCAACATTTCAACCCTGGACCACATATATTCTCATTACTGGAATTGGCATCTTATACTGGGTGATATCTAGAACCCAGCAAGCAATTTCATCCCCATTACCTACTTTTTGAATGGAGATATTATGTCTGGATGCAGACTTGCAGCTGTATTTTCAGATCCAGACTGATGTTCATGTTCTGTTCTCTCCAAATTGAAATACTGTATGAGGTATAACACACACACACACACACACACACACACACACACACACACGCAAAATATTACCAGACATTGGCTGGACTCATTCAATACACTGCCAGTGTTACTCAACCTTGCCCACTTTAAGAGAGTTGGACTTCGATTCCCAGAATTTCCCAACCAGAATTCTGAAAGTTGAAGTCCACTTCTTTTAGTGACCAATGTTGAATAATACTGCACTGTCATTTGTTATTGTTGTTGTTGTTGTTTTAATTTAAAACCAACTATTGAAAAAATATCCAGTGACTCTAGTTTCTAAACCATGGTATATGAGTTAGTTTGCTAAATGAACCCAAATAGGTAGAATAAACCACAATTAAACAGACCATGGATTAATAAAATATGTGAAGCCATTCTTAATGACAAAGAATTTAGAGGGTATTATTGAAAAGAAGGTATACTGCAGTGTAGTCTACAAAAATTCTGTCACATCCCAAAGCTATATGGACCATTTTGGCATTGTTTTGTATATTTAATTAGAATTATCTCCATGTTTAGAACTTCTAACAATATTATTTTACATTCTAAATTTAAGAATCAGGGGTAATCTACTGTAGGTTTTTATAGCTACACCCAGCATGCAGTCCTATAAGCAATTGAAAGCATTTTATTTGGACAAAATACTGGTTCTAATATTTCAAAGAAAATCCCCATCCCCTTTGTCCTTTCAGATCTTAAAGAAGTGAAGCAGTAGTATATAAACCCCCTGTTTGGAATATATTCTAATAATTCTCCTGTATAAACAAGTAGTGCAAATTTTCATCCTGATTTTTCCAAACTGCTGGTAGCTGTTTCAAACAGATGTGGCCAATCCTAAAAATAGAGGGATACATTTATGTTTTGTCAAGCTCTAAGATACAAAGTGGAAATTTTATGGGATCATACCAAAAACTTACAGCCACAATATATTCACTGTTGTTTTATACTATGTTGTACCCTGTTTCCCCCAAAATAAGACATCCCCTGATATTAAGCCCAATTGAACTTTTGAATGCATGGCAATAAGGCCAAGTGCTTATTTCAGGGTTCAAAAAAATATAAGACAGGGTCTTATTTTCGGGGAAACACGGTACCAAAATCTTAAAAGAGCACAGGTTCTAGCTTAAAGACATTATTAGCCTCTGAAAAGTAAGCATTGAGCTAAGATATCTCTATTATAGATCTCACTGGATATAAATTATACAAACTTTATTTTCTCAGTCCTTCTCCCTCTTATCATGAAACTAATTTTACTTGATATATATTGAATACAACAGGCAGGGCAACTTGGAGACGTATCTGTACCTCCAACCCTACAAAGCTGTCATAAACATAAGCACATACTCTGTGACACTTTATTTTTATTAATCTTGTAACTCTAATGTCTGCTTTTATGAACACCAAGGCAGATTACAATAATTATATATTTCTAAGATAGTGCACTACCTTACTTACGTTACTTGTCCCAGCTTCTGCCAACCTAGCAGTTCGAAAGCATGTAAAAAATGCAAGTAGAAAAATAGGGACCATCTTTGGTGGGAAGGTAACAGCATTCCGTGAACTTTTGGCATTTAGTCATGCCGGCCACATGACCATGGAGACGTCTTTGGACAGCGCTGGCTCTTTGGCTTTGAAATGGAGATGAGCACCGCCCCCTAGAGTCAGGAACGACTAGCACATATGTGCAAGGGGAACCTTTACCTATACCTTTTACATTACCACCTGCCCTGTGATTTACATTTAATGACTAACCATCAGAAACAAAATATTATTTAAGAGTTGTATTACTAGACAGTGGCAAACCACTTTCCAAAGTTTTTGGGGTTTTTTTCTTTAATAATTGGGTATGCATATGCACCTAACAGTCTGGAACTTTTGTAAAACAACTTCTCAATCCAAGCAAAATGACAAAGGTAAACCAATTCTCACTGTGTATTCTTAGTATATTTTTTGGTAATTAAAACTTATTAGTTATTCAAACCTATTAAGAACTTCAGCCACTGAAGTTCTCTGGGGTTCCACAGCAGTAGCAATAGCACTTAGACTTATATACTGCTTCACAGTGCTTTACAGCCCTAAGCGGTTTACAAAGTCAGCATATTGCCCCCAACAATTTTGGTCCTCATTTTACCAACCTCGGAAAGATGGAAGGCTGAGTAGCCTGGGGACAGCAAGATCTGTCTTTTGTCTAAAAAAAAACCAAGTAGATAATTCAACAGATATTTTCTAGGAAAGTGAAAGTACATATCAAAGAAAGATGTTAAACTGCCCAATTAATTATTTTATAAGACAACTTTATCTGAAATACTACTAGTTGGGCATAAGTCTTCAGCCATGGAAAAAGCAGCCTATAATATGGATTCACGAAGGTTCTGATCTAGGTATGCCTAAATATGTCCTTTGTTGAAAGGATCTGTTTAAAGAAAGGAATCTGAATTTACACACACTAATATTTTTTGTGAACTGGCAGGATTATTAGTCATTGGGGTCAGATACGCCAAGCACCAGCTTGTTTAACCGTTGTTAAATGTATAAGTTGCAACAGAGCGGATTCAGGCGACACATTATAAGTCATAAATTATTATTTACAAACTACAATGTTTGTAAATAAGCTAAAAGCAACAAATTGTATTAAACTCCATTTAAAAGGCTGAATCAAAATAAGCCTTTGGCCTTATCTTGGGCACCCACAGTGAGATAATGGGGGCAAATGATGCAGTGGTGGGTTGCTACCAGTTCGCCCCAGATTGGGTGAACAGGTAGCGGCGGCGGTGGGAGGTTCCGCCCACCTGCCTGGACGGCGCATGCACAGAACTAAATTGAAACCCACTACTGAAGTGATGTCATGTGTGCTGAGAGTTGACATCAGACACACATTATATCATTATGGCTTGTAACCAAAGCTCCTGAACTCATACAATCTTAAATGATTATTGCATCAATCATGGACAAAATGTTTCCTTTGAATGTCGAGTTCATGTCTGAGAATAATTTTAAAACTGTGGCTACTTTCCCACAGTAAAAGTTATTTTCAATGTTTTTAATTGAAACTGTTTGAAGTATTGTTTTAATGACTATTTCCTATCATAAGAAACAGCCACACCTGGCAAGAAACCTATATTGCTGTCTGGTTATGCTATATTCTCTAGAACATCTGTAGTTCTGCTCAGTGAAGAAAAAGAAGTAAATAATAAAAATTCAGGACCAGTATATAGCATGATATTTCTATTTGTTCATTAAAATAATAAAGCAGTGCAGAAATTTGCATAAAACATATTTAATTGCCATTGCTACTGAGGGGCACAGAAGCCTTTCACCTCTTCAATAAATAGACATACTGATTTTTTTCTTTTGACTTTAGAAAGGGAAAAAGCAGCATAACTTTCTGCAGTTCTCGTAGGAGATGACCAGGCTGAACCTGAGGGAGGGGTCAAATGCATCATAAGTCACAAATCCCTGCATGCCTGCCAGAGATCTAAGTCCAGCCCACCTTGAATGCCTCTTAATTCCCGGTCATTTCCCTTGACATTTAGTAGCTCAGATTTTGTAGAGGGCTTAAGCTTGCAATAAATCTTTACACTTATTTGAACTGCCTGAATCTTCTGATTTCCCCAGTGCTTGACAGTTATGCAGTTAATTTTTGCAGGAATTGGATATGACTAGTTTAATGAAAAGAAGGACTAGGGTGACATGATAGCAGTGTTCCGATATCTAAGGGGCTATCACAAAGAAGTGGAGATGAACCTATTCTCCAAAGCATCTGATGGGAGGACAAGAAGCAATGGATAAAAACTAATCAAGGAGAGAAGCAACCTAGAACTAAGGAGAAATTTCCTGACAGAACAATTAATCAATGGAATGACTTGCCTCCAGAAGTTATGGGTGCTCCAACACTGGACATTTTAAAGAAGAGACTGGACAACCATTTGTCTGAAATGGTATAGAAGGTTGGACTAGAAGTCCTCCAAGGTCCCTTCCAACTCTCGTTATTCTGTGCTATGCATCAATATGATGATATTTTTCTGATTTGGATGATGGAAAGCTTTCTGGAAGATAGGTAGTAGATCAGCCAGATTCTCTCATTCCTGTTTCTTTACCAATAACAATAACAACCATTCTAAATTATAAAATTGAAGTTAAGAAACTGTTTGGGCTATGCCCAATAAAGTAAAGGGTCAGGTAAAAAATACATTCCACAACATGAAATCTCTATTTCTTACTTAGATAAGAAAATGTCCACAATCCTGGAATAAGAATTTAGGCTTGAGGCATCACTATATTATACAATGTTTTGAAATGTTTAGTTTGCTCGAATGAAATACATTTTAAATATTGGGCCAAAGGTTTGAAAAAAAGGGCACTTTGAGTTAGCACCCCAAAGATAAAAACTGGCCTACTCTAAGGAGATGGTGCAAGAATTATAACCAGGAAACAAACATGTTGGTAAACAACACATACTTTGCAATACATGTAAGTGACTTACCCAGAAATAAGTCTCATTACAACAGAATCTGTAATAGCTAATACAGCTGAAGTCTGCATTCACATCTGATGCCTTTGGAAATCTGCCACATACTTAAATTTATTTGTTTGTTAAGAATGTTTATAAGCTATACAATCCAGAGTCAAGGCAACTGTACAAACATACAGGAAGCAAACAAACAAAAATATTAAATCCACTAATAGAACTATGAAACTATGAAAATTAACAATGTAAATAAAACTCTAAAATACTTGCAATAAGGTGTATGCTTTAAGCCCACTTCTAAGGAGCAGACTGGTCATCAGCAATTATTTTGCAATGTAACCCCTATGAACAACTAATTCCAACAAATATCTCTGCTGGGACTTGAAAAGATGCTATTTAAGACTATAGGACAGGAGTGTCAAACTCAATTTCATTGAGGGCCGCATCAGGGTTGTGGTTTGACCTCGAGGGGCCAGGGTAGACGCGGCCAGGCTGGCCATGGCCAGCTCAACATCACTTGTGTCGAGGCGCCTATAGTGGCCCAAGCACTCTGCCAGTGAAAACAGGCTCACTAGATCCATTTTCGGCTGCAACGGCCTCCTGTAACCCTCTGCCAGTGAAAACAGAGCTCAGGAAGGCTGCAGTCCTCCTGAGCTCCATTTTCACTGGCAGAGGCTCCACAGGCTGATCCTTCACTGTTTCCAGGGCAGCCCCACGGGCCAGATCTAAGCACTCCATGGGCTGGATCTGGCCCGCAGGCCTTGAGTTTGACACTCCTGGTATAGGAGTAAGTAGCACAGATAGTAACTGGGCATATGCTGTATTAGCAGGGGTGAAATTTCCCCTACCGGTTCTGTGGGCATGGCTTGTTGGGGGGAGGTCATGTGACTGGGTGGGCATGGCCAACTCGACATCACTCATATCGAGGGGCTCCTCACTGGCCCTTCCCCTCCCAGCCACTCCTTGTTGCGAATGGCAGGAAAATGGGGAGGGGAATATTCCTGCCTACCATCCTTCCCTCAGTCTGTGCTGAGATTGAGGAATGGATGACAGGCAGGAAAATCCCCTTCCCCATTTTCCTGCCCTTTACAAAAATGGCTCTATTCCAGCTGCTCCTCCCCCGGTCCCCCTCCCTCCTGGGGGCTACCTTAAAAGGGACAGGCTGCAGCAGCTCCACTGTGAATGGAGGGAGAAAAGTTAGCATTCTCTCTGCTGCATTTAACATTGAATTCTGTGGAATATTGAGCAGTTGGAAGAAGTGAGCGGCGACCGGCCGGGCGTGGGTGGGGCCAAGGAGGGGTAATTACTACCGGTTCAGTGAACTGATGCCCATAATCCCTAGCGGTTCGCCTGAACCAGTCCGAACTGTTAGGATTTCTCCCCTAATCTCCGGATTAGTGTTTCCTCTTATTGAAATTGTGTTTTTTTGTGTGTGTTTTTTTTTGTTTAAGCATTCAGTGCTGTAACCATTCATTCTGTTTCTGTAACCTTATAATAAAAATATTAGCATTCATAACTTTGGTTTCCTAGTTTGGTCTGCTTTGAAGGGCTGACACTCTCTCTTTAGATTTTATTTAAAATTCAGAATCGGGGAAGAAAATGACCACCTATAAAAATGGCAGCCATATGACAGACCAGCCATCCTGTATCATCTGCTGCTACCATGAAAAAGGATTCTATCGCTTCATAATACAGTCAACAAAAATGGGGGAAATGCATTAGAATATCACACAAACCTATGTTACTATGTTTAATGTGGAGCTCGGTTTTTCTCTTACTGTCCTCCAGTTCAGCCACGTGGATTAAGAACTTATCACTTTCCTTTTTATGTTTTAGTCATTAAACGTTTTACATGTTAACAGACATAAGCTTGATTCATCCCCTCCAACTCTTTGATAAAGCAAACTGAAATTTTCAGCCTCAATTATTTTTCCAAGAGATTAATTTTACTTCTACTGATTTTCTATATTTAGTTCAGCAGCTAAAATTATTTATCCTTGTTAATATAAAGCTATCTAATTGTTTCTTATTTCTGTTTTCCAACTACCAAGGAAACTATCTGTTGTAACAAATGTTAAACATAACTAGGGCTTTTTTTTTTCTTCCAGAAATGGGGGTGAACTATTATGGGTTTGCTTCTTCATCCTAACAGTCCTAGAGCAATCCTGAGGGCAATCTGAAACCATCGTAGGACCTGATGCAGTCTAATTTGAATGCTTCTCATTTTCTCTGATAATCCATTTTAACACTCTGACCATGTAGGCTTCATAATTACACATCAAACTAATTCTCTCCCTTTTAAACACTCCCTGCTCTGGTCTTCTATCCAATATTTTTTAAAGTTCTAATAAGTCCTGAAGATCTGAGTAGTTTGTATATTTCACTCAACTCTGAACGAATTTTCCTATTTTGGCTTTTTGTTTTTTGGGTATCTAGAAATATTAGATATTGTTCAGTGTATCTAGAAGTGCGTGTATTATATATTACCGAAGATACTTTCCTGCCCCAAAACAGATCCTAAACTCTTATCTTTTCCCAATGCAGACTCAACATGTTAACAAATTTTGCAGAAATCCTAGATGCATATTCATTTCATCTTCATCTATCCCACTATCACTCCACTTGGAGGTCACATGACAGCCTCTGGGGCAAAAATCAGTCTTGACCCCCTTTATTATAGGGTAATACAAGCCAAAGCCCTACAAAATCAAAAGACTGGATCCCAAGATTTGCTTACAGAGTTTGATTGCAATTCATCTGCAGCTCTTAAAAATATGCAGTGAGCCCTTTAGAGACTTTCCAAAAATTTAAGGGAAGAAGCATGAAGATAGAAAAACTGGCAATAATTGTTTCATTCATGAAAAATGCTAGATCCAAGTGACGTGTTACAATACCATAGACTTGGGGGGTCTAAAATATAAAAACTGATTACTTCCTCTATCAGTTTAATTCCCCATATTATTTTTAAATGCACTTCAAATAATTAGGAAATCTTAAGACCCATATTATAAGGCAAACATGGGCAGACATAACTGCATGCAGCCTTCAGTATCCTGTTTGCAACTCACTCCCAAGCCCTGTAATGATAGCAATAGCAATAGCACTTAGACGTATATACCACTTCACAGTGCTTTTACAGCCCTCTCTAGGTGGTTTACAGAATCAGCATATTACAATCTGGGTCCTCATTTTACCAACCTCAGACGGATGGAAGGCTGAGTCAACCTTGAGCTAGTATCGAACTGCTGGCAGTTGGTAGAATTAGCCTGCAGTCCTGCATTTTAATCACTGCGTCACCACGCTGCTGAAATTCCTCAGCAAAATTTCTATCTTTCAATAAAGTTTTTTTTTTTAGTTTTTTTTTTCTACAAAGTTTAGAAATTGGAATAAGCATCTGCTGGGAAACAAGATCTTCCACTGTATACTCTTAAAAATCCTCAAAGAGCTCCATGAAATGCAGCAATTTTGCTACCTAAATTTGTCACTACAATATTTAGAGCATTTCAATGATAGAAATAAAAGCAATTTGCCTCCTGCTCAATTTTTGCATGTTACCACCTGAATTACCCTCAAATCTTCCATATTTGGTTGACTCCTTACTATGACATCACAAAGTTTCTAATTATGTCATGTGTGGCCCATCTGTTGGTTGCAGGAGGAAATTATAGCCTCTGACTCTAGAAATATATACCACAATGAGAGGATTACATTCTTAGAAAGTTTTCTCAAAACTTACTGTTCGCTTGTCTGATCTCAGAAGAGACAATTTGTCTTAAGAGCTAGTTTGATCAAGAAAAAAAGACAAATTTATCTCGATATTTTTACAATATACTTTAAACTCACGTTTTTCCTTGTCAAATATGTGGCATGTATGGATTCTATGATACAGTGGATCATAGTGGCACTCATTTGGCAATGACTTCATAGCTTCATTATGGTTTTACCCGAGTACTGCAACTACATCAACTGAATGCGAATAAAAAAAACCTTAGTATACCAAAGCATCATTTATTTTGCATTAGACCCTTAGGCACTTTTCTGTAGATTCATCAATTCATAATTACCCTTCCTTGTTTGAGTTCAAGTGTTAAGTGAGAAGCTCACTAACATAATCAATCTTCTCCAGTTTAAAAGAAAACTGTTTGAGACATCTTTTAATAAAATCATGGGTTGATTATATGTTATTAAATTAAAACTTATAAATGCAAATGCACTTCAAAATCTACTTCTTTATATGGTAGGCTACAAACTAGGCTCACTAACTGAATAATTTGGAACCCTTCGGGGACTGGAATTGGTTGTGTCAAGCTGTAGGAGGTGTTTAGAAAAATGGGAATCTGAGAACATCTCATTGTGCTTGTGGAAAAGCCCCGTATAGGTCACGAACCCATCGTTCAGATAGAACATGGTGAAACAGACTGGCTCTACGTTGGCAAAAGAGGGGGGAAAGACTGCAAATTCTTCCCTTTTGTTCTTCAGTGATGTAACTTAAGGGAATGTAACTTAAGGGAAGCTGAAAAATGAACATAGATTTAAAATTGGAAAAAGAAACATCAATAACCTGTTCTGTGCCAGCAATACCTCTCTAACATCTGAAAATGCAAAGGATGTGCAAGTAAAAGTGTAGGAGCACAGTGGAAAAATTGGATTACAATTAAATATAAAGAAGATAACATACAATCTTAGAAGTGGCAATGGCTACTGGAACGATTTAGCTTCTGACTTTCAGGATCAACCATCAAGCAAACAGTCAAGAAATGAATTGCAAACCAGCACTTGAATAGAGCAGACATTAAGGCTTTGGAAAAGTTATTCTGATGTCATGATGGATCTGTGGTGAAAAGTGGATTGTTGAAGAAGTAGGATAGAAAGAATATTGACACTTGAATTTTGCTATTGGAGAAGACTCCTGAAATTATCATGGACAAGAAAAAAAACAAATGGATCATCGAACAGATCGACTCAGAATTCTCATTAGATGCACAAATGAAGACCTAGCTTTCTGGAGAAGGCTCTAATGCTGGGAAAAGTGGAAGGAAAGAAAAGAAAAGAAGAGGATGGTCAGTAGCAAGATAAATGGACTCAATTACAGCAGCAAACCTGCAATTTAAAGAACCAGGTTAGAGGCACATCATCATGGAGAAAATCTATGTGGTGATTAAAAGTTGACACCAATTTGATAGGTACATAATCCATCAAATAGACCGGAATCAAGACACATTTTAGCACAATTTGTGTATCCTACTATAGTTATATGAGTAACACAAATAGACCAAAGGCTGCTCAGTGCAAACTAAGTACACCATCATCACAGGATAATTTTGAGCCAGCTCTGTTTGTTGGAACCTATAATAGACTGTTTGACAAGAACAAGAACAGAAGCGAGGGTGTTTTGTTTATATAATGCTGCTGGCTTGGGCAAAAGGTAGTCTAATTCAGTTTTCTTCCTGTGTATCACATCAATCAGCCAGATACATTTTGGCGGTTACAAACACCAGAACTAGTACCAATTTTGATAGTTTGAATCTCCATAAAAGTATCCAACCCTCAGAATTGATCATTATTAGTACACAATACTAATGGACACTGGTACTTATGTCCAGCTAGAAAATTCACAGTGTCTGTCATTCTTTTGCACAAAGTTTATCCACTTTCTTCTGTATAGAATCCAAAGGAGCATTGCTGGTAGATGATGGTGTGTGTGTATGTGTGTGTGTGTGAGAGAGAGAGAGAGAATAATGGATGAGCAGATATCAGAATTAAGTTTGGTTTAACATATTGCGCAAATTCACTCTAGTAGTGCTTTATAGGTGTTGCCTCTTTGTTAGTATAGTATCTGATTATTTCTATAAACAGATTAGATGCTCACAATTGCCAATCTCAGATTACAACACTTGTAACATTGAATAGATATAAATCTAGTTAATAAAACTGTCCAGTAGAAATCCTGTCATAAGAAATAGCTGAGATCCAAGGGCATCGATGTTGGTGTCGATCATTTATAAAATGGAACCCACAAATTGCTAGTCTTCTAGGATCTCTTTTCAAATTGCCCATGGAGTATTCCATGTTTATCCTCCCAAGTCACTGAAGTTATACATCAAAGAGCATGTTTGCATTTCTGTAATAGATAACAGCACAGAGTCAGGCTCCAGGGTTTGTACAAACCATAAACTGAATTAACAATCACACATTAGTATACTATAAAGATTAAGCAGAGACAAAAAAATAAAAAGAAACCCTTGTAGCAGGTGAATTAAGAGTTTTAAAAGCTTCCCAATGCCACTTTTTTTTTACCATAATAGTCTAAATCCAAATGACAACATTTTACTTTCATTCACAACAAATTCCCATCAGTTTCAAGAGATTAACCATAATCCTCATTCCGAGAGTTTTAGTGACTGAAAGTCAGGTAACCTGACCTTCTTCTTTATGTCAATGGATTCCTCTGTTGTCAATTTCATTGAAATGTTTGAGGGTTTAATACATGCTATCCTCAGCTTACGACCATAATTGAGCCAAAAATTTCTGTTGCTCAGTGAGACATTTGTTAAGCGAGTTTTGCCCCATTTTACAACCTTTCTTGCCACAGTTGTCAATTGAACCATTGCAGCTGTTAAGTTAATAACACATTAAGTGAATCTGGCTCCCCATTAACTTTGCCTGTCAGAAGGTCACAAAAGCTGTTCACATGACTGTCATAAATATGAACCAGTTGCCAATATCCGAATTTTAGAATAGAATAGAGCTGGAAGGGACTTTGGAGCTGGAAGGGACCTTGGAGGTCTTCTAATCCAGCCCCCTGCTCTAGCAGGAGAACCTATGGCACGCATGCCCAATGTGTTCTGCCCAGATATGGATCCCAAAGAACACAGCACAAACAAAGTTTGTACAAAACTTAAATTTACTAAAATAACTCAGTCTTTTCCAAACAAAGGCTGTTAATAAACTTCCTTAACAGCCTACAAGAAAACAAAGATAAAGTAATCATAATCTTACTAAGGTTGGCAGAAAGCCCAGAAGCAATTTGCAGAGAATCCAGACACTAAGGAGAATGAACTAAAGTTGTTCCCTACAAATTGCTTCAGTCGGCGTTCCTCCTGAAATAGGCTAAGGGAGTGGCCAATTAGCCCCAAGCCTTACTCTCGAGGAGACCTCCTCCTGAGGAGCCACTCCTGCCTTTTGGCAGCTCTGCGCATCCGTGCATCGAGAAGAGGCTCCTCCCCTTCATCCTCTTCACTTAAAGGATCTTCTGGAGGTTCTGAAGGCCCTGGCTGAATCCCTGCCTCTGGCACCACATCTTCTCCAGCCTCCTCATTGTCTGACTCGGGTGCCAGCTACACAGGCTGCTGGCACAGCACCACACCAGCCTCCTCGCTGTCAGAATCAGCTACAATCTGCACAGGCCGCTGACAGGCCACAACACAATGTTGCACGCAAAGCCATGTTGCCTGGCATGTGTGGTGTTGTCTGTTCCTCTTCCAGGTTTCTGGCGTGCATGAGCACGCAACAATCAACTGGCCTTTTTGCATGCGGCAGTGCCAGAAACTGGAAGCTGGTCTTCCTTCTTCCTGTGTGGCAGCCATCTGATTGTCGCTCGCACATGCGCATCAGAAACCCAGAAGAGTAGCTGGATGAAACCAGAAGTTCAGTAGCTGAAACCAGAAGTTCATTTTCGGGAGATCGCATGTGCCCTGGGCAGCTTCACTTTCTGGTTGCAGCCCAGATACGCATGCTCCCTTTTCGGCACTCGGTGCCAAAAAGGTTTGCCATCACTGACCTATACAATCTCAGACAAGTGACTGTCTAGTCTCTTCTTAAAAACCTCCAGTGATGGAGGTTTCTGAAGGCAAGCTGTTCCAACTGGCTAATTGTCCTCACTGTTCAGAAGTTTCTCCTTAATTCCAGGTTGCTTCTCTCTTGGATCAGTTTCCAACCATTATTTTTTTTCCTGCCCTCTGGTGCTTAGGAGAGTAATTTGATTCCCTCTTCTTTGTGACAGCCCTGCAAATACTGAAATACTGCTATCATGTCACTGCTAATTCTTCTTTTCTTTAGACTAGCCAGACCCAAAATCTGGTTTAGCCTCCAGGCCTTTGGTCATCTTAGTTGCTCTTCTCTGAACTTTTTCCAAAGTCTCAACATCTTTTTTGTAGTATGGTGACCAAAATTGATTATAGTATTCCAGGTGTGGTCTTACTAGGGTTTTGTAAAGTGGCACTAATACTTCATATACTGATCTTGATTCTATGCCTCTGTTTATACAACCCAGGATTGTATTAGCGTTTTGGCTGCTGCTGCATATTGCTGGCTCATATTCAAGTGATCATCTACCAGGACTCCAAGGTCCCTCTTACAGTTACTGTTTTTGATCCAGGTCTCACCTAATCTGTACTTATACCTTTGATTTTTCCTGTCTAAATGTAAAGCTTTGCTTTTTTCCACATTAAAATTCATTTTGTTGGATAGGGCTCATTGTTCAAGTTTGTCAAGATCTTTTTGGATCCTGAGCTTGTCTTCTAGGGTATTGGCTATTCTTGCCAGTTTAGTATCATCTGAAAATTTGACGAGTTCCCCTTCTATTCCCTCATCCAATGCTGTAACGGTCGTAAGTGGGAAAAACAGTCATAAGTCATGTGTGACTTATGTCACTAAACAAACAGTTGTAAGTCGAGGACTACCTTTACTGCATACCAGCAGCACAAACTAGCTCTCATAATAGCCAGGCTCATTTACCATGCTAAACCATGATGTAGACACTTTCACATGTATTTCTGAAAACAGATCCAGGTTTCTGTGTTTCAAAAACCTCAACAGTGTGAGAGAGCAGAGTTAGTTTATTCCTGGCTCAGCTCTGCAGCAGCTACAACTGTTGCAGTGCAGGTTGTTCATTTTGAGATGTTTTGCTTCATTTCCACATTAAATGAAACTTTTCTTTGATCCTGCTGAGCTTCAGGTCTTGCAAGAGGAAGGCTAGCTGGAGGGCTTTGAGGTTCCCCTCTCAAACAGCAAGTGTGAAATTGACAAGAGTTTTTGTCAGTTTCCCTCTAGACCTACAAAATGCTAGGCCACTTTTTTGTTGTTTCAGTTTCTTTTTTTCCCACCTTTTGCCTAGAGTGAAATGGGAGGATGTTTGTCGCTACAGACCTGCAGTAATGCAGAACAGAACAGTAATTTTTTATTATTGTTCTCGGCATTTCAAGTTGGCAGAAGTGAAAACAATTTTGGATTGCCTTTAAGCTGCTTCTGAGGTTAAAGGAAATAAAAAAACAAGCAATAGTGTAGAAATATCCTGTCATTTGTTTAATAATGGCTTAGTAACTTTTATGAACATAGCGCTGTTTTGTAAATTATGTGTTACAACTCAACATTCTATGAAAATTCAGCTTATTGTGGCATAGTTAACAAACGCTTGATTAGTGTGAAGCAGTGGTGGGATTCAGCTGGTTCTGTCTGGATCATGCAAACCAGTAGCGGCGACTGCGAGAGGCTCCACCGGGGTGAAATGTTCCCGATTCGGACCAGATTGCCCAATCCGGTAGCGATGGCGGTGGGTGGTTCAGAGAACCGGTAGCAAAAATTCCTGTGTCCCCTCCCCACATGCCCAGCTGAGCCACGTGATCATCAGAGGCTCTTTTTTTTTATTTTTAAAAGCATTTTTTCTACAACCTCTTCGGCCAAAAAAATGCTTTTAGAAAATGCTTTTAAAATGCAGCCGAAGAGGTTGTCGAAAAAAATGCTTTTAAAAGCCTCTGACGATCCCACCTGAGTTGCCTGATCGTCAGAGGCTTTTAAAAGCATTTTTTTTCTGCAACCTCTTCGGCTGAAGAGGTTGTAGAAAAAATGCTTTTAAAAGTAAAAAAAAAAAAGTTGGCCACGCCCACCCAGTCACATAACACCCCACCACCACCACCACCAAGCCATGCCCTCAGAACTGGTAGTAACAAATTTTACATTTCACCACTGGGCTCCACCCACCCGCCTGGAAGTAATGCACAACTACTGCGCGTGCGTAGGCCATGCACATGCGCAGAGGTGGCGTGTGCGAGGGAAGCGACTGCGCACATGCTCACATTTGCGAACCGGTAGGGAAGGTAAGTGAATCCCATGTCTGGTGTGAAGTGAATCAATGTCAGTACAAAATGAGTAGAATGGAATAGAACTTCATCCTGACCTTTGCTTAGAGGCAAAAGAAGCAAAACATTATTCATTTGGTTGAATTTCAGCAGAAAAAAGCATAAAAAGAAAATGCTCAATTTTGCTTGTTCTTGTTACTTACAATTAGTGTTATCACAACTAAGAAGCAGGATATGTTGGAAAGGTAAACTTTATTCCAGAATTTCCAGGATGTAAGCAGCAAAGATCCCCTCACTCAAAGGAAGGAACTGAAAATACTATCAAATATTGAAAGAAAGCACATCAGAGAAAAAAGTTTTTTTAAAAAAAAATGAGCACAATTGATAAAATACCTAATAAACTGAATTTTTCCTGAAAAATGAATAGAACAAAGTTATTAAAAACTGGTTAAAACTGAATAAACAATTGCTTTAGCTAAGGAAATCATGCACCATTTATTCAGTATTTAGTTTGAAATAAGCTTTACTTACTTGTTGTTTACTATCAACAAATGTACTTGTTAACATTATTTAGATATAAAAGTTAATCAAATTCAAAAAAACCAAAGTGCCTCTAAATACAGAAGATGGTGGAATTAAAAAACAAAAATTAACAATAATCTTTCACTCTAAAGAACATCATGGAAACAAGGAACGCTCTAGGAAAATCCTAGTTGGAAAATTGGAATTTGAGTGGTGGGGGGAGTCAGAATTAAAAGATCTTCTTATTGAGATCTTCTTATTGCTAAAAAGGTTTTTATACCATGTGAATTCTTGTAAAAAGAATTTGGATTGGCTGAAATTGTGAAATGACAATATATTCAATTAAAAATGTATCTTGATTTCATAATATGGTCTAGATCAGCTGGCACCATCTAAAGCTTCTAAATTAATACCAAAATATGTTTGACATCATTCTAATAATAATACAATACAATACAATACAATACAATACAATACAATACAATACAATACAATACAACACAATACAATACAACACAACACAACACAACACAACATAACATTCAAGTGTTTGAATGTAATGTGGATATTAGTTATTTGCAAGAATTCTGAAATAAAGAGTTGCAATATACTTTATTAACAAATCAGTGGCTTGGAGTCTTTTGGAAGTGGTGTGGCTATAATAAATTGAATAAATAAAAGAAATAAGAATAAGAGTCTTAAACATCTATGTGCAAAATTCATCAATCTGGGAATGATTTAGCAATTCTGAGAAGTAAATCAACTGAATCACAATTGGTATGAGGGACCAGTGTGATGCTGGTCCCACAGTTGACCCAGTTTCTCCAAAATGATGTGTCCCAAACACTCAAAATGCTTATGCTTTGGAGGATTCATATCTGGTAATCCTAATTCTGGAACATTTTGTTTTCCCGATGACTTTTGTCAAACCTACTCCAGACTAGGCTGTTTTAAGGACAATTTGGGGATTGCCATGAACAACTCACAGCATCAATTATGATTTAAACGATTTACTTCTCAGAATTACTAAGTCATTCCCAGATGGATGGATTGATACTTTTTACATAATATATTTAATATATTTTTATTGTAAACCACACAGAATCTCATATGTGGAATGGGTGGCTATATAAATTGAATAAATAATAAACGTAAATAAGTCTAAAGATAATAGGAACATAGGTTTCTGTTGCCAAAGCTGTCCACTCAAACAAACCAAACAAACCCACAATTGTAGCACTAGGTACTGCTGAGCAAACATAGGAAACAGTTTCTACCTGATCTTAACTGTGATTGAATTAATCATAATTGAATGGTGCTATATCAAAATCTGTAGTCTATTAACCAGCATTTCCTTACCCAACTAGGAAACATCATCAGTGCTGTGGGGGATGGGGGGGGGCAAGGTGGTTTGCTTGAGCAAGACAGAATCAATTCTGAGGAAACAGTCCCAAGGATACCCAAGGCAAACTTTTGCATCTTTATCATATATTCCCAGCACCAGGAGTTTTCTCAGAAACCTGCTAGAAGTCAATTATACATTGGATTGGTACTACATGTTCAGAAACAACCCTGTCCCCTTCCTAGTGTTGAAGGTAGATATGTGGATTGAAAGCCAAACTCATCTAATAGACCACACTAATTTTACAATCGGGGCCCTGCTTCAAGGGACAACATAGAAATAAAGCCAGTTTGGTGTACTTTAATGGTTGAGTTACCAAGCTAGAAAGTGGGAGACTGTGAGTTCAAATCCTGCCTTAGCCATGAAAGCCAGTTTTGGACCAGTCAATCTCTCTCTCTTAGTCCAACGCACCTCACAGAGTTGCTGTTGTGGGGAAAATAGGAGGAGGAAGGTATGTTGGATATGTTTTTCACCTTGAGTTATTTGTAAAAATAATAAAGGAGGGATACAAATAAATAAATAAAATTAAAAATCTTTAGGCACTAACTTATGTATAGAGTAGAATAAAATAACAGAGTTGGAAGGGACCTTGAAGGTCTTCTAGTCCAACCCACCTGCTTAGGCAGGAAACCCTACACCACTTCAGACAAATAGTTATCCAACTTCTTCTTAAAAACTTCCAGTGTTGGAGCATTCACAACTTCTGGAGGCAAGTTGTTCCACTGATTAATTGTTCTGTCAGGAAATCTCTTTTTAATTCTAAGTTGCTTCTTTCCTTGATTAGTTTCCACCCATTGCTTCTTGTCCTGCCCTCTGGTGCTTTGGAGAATAGCTTGACTCCCTCTTCTTTGTGGCAACCCCTGAGATATTGGAACACTGCTATCATGTCTCTCCTAGTCCTTCTTTTCATTAAACTTGACATACCCAGTTCCTGCAACCGTTCTTCATATGTTTTAGCCTCCATATCATCTTTGTTGCTCTTCTCTGCACTCTGAGTCTCCATGTCTTTTTTACATCGTGGCAACCAAAACTGAATTCACTAACAACAGATTCCATGGTACAGGATTCATTTTACCTGCTCTCCTCCTGGGAACATTACTGATGAAATTTCTTAAGACATTCTCCACTTGAAACAAATTCACTCCTCCAAACTACAGGTATTTCCAGATTAGGAATTATCCAAATGAAGCAGTACCTTTCCTTCAGCTATGTGACCTTCTGATGATCCTATGTGTTAAACCAGCTCCTCCTTATCTCAGTTCAGACCAGTTTCTGTGAAAATCAAAGTGCTTCATGTTTGCCTGCTTCTTGTTTGAGATAGGGCCTGTCACCTCAAGGTCATAGGTTCAAATCTGGCCCACATCAGCGGTGACCGAAAGCGTTTACCATCTGCTGACAGTTCAATGGTCTGTGTGAAATGAAGTGAAGGAGTTATACTTTGTTCTTGGTGTGTGTGTGTGTATATGTGTGTTAAAGGTGTTACAATCACACCCAGAAAGACCAATTGGTAATTTTCTGATAGTAGCTTCATCCAGAAAGGCCAAATTTAACAACTATCTTTCCTGAAGAGTATTTGAAGGGTATATGTTTGTGTGTCTTCAAGTTACTAAGGGACTATTACTATACCACCAAATTTACTCCAGAATTTCCAGTTTTTTCCAGATCTAGGGAAGGATTACCTAGATCTACTACTGTAATCTCATGAATCAGTAATCCTTGGCTATTTGTAATAGATCCATCTTATATATGTTAATGTATTATTACAGATTTTTAAGCTCACAAAAGCTGGTTTTGTTGGAGGGAACAATTTGGTTATGCACCCATATAGTCTACTATCGTATCCTAAATAATCACATATAGAAGATTTAGCAACATTTTGAGTAACCACAGCAACTGAAAAAGCATACATTCACAGACTTCTGAGTAGAGACTACAGCTAGATCTCGATTTACAACTACATTTGAGCTCAAAATATCTGTTTCTAAGTGAGACTTTTGTTAAGTGAATTTTGCCCCATTTTACGACATTTCTTGCCACAGTTGTTAAGTGAATCACTATAGTCATTAAATTAGTGATATGGTTGTTAAGTGAATCTGGCTTTTCCATGGACTTTGCTTGTCAGAAGGTTGCAAAAGTTGATCACATGACCCTGGGAACTACAACCATCATAAATATGAGTCAGTTGCCAAGTGTCTGAATTCTGATCATGTGACTATGGAGATGCTGCAACAGTCATAACTGTGAAAAACGGTCCTATGTCATTTTTTTCACTGCCATTGTAACTTTGAATGGTCACTAAATGAACTGTTGTAAGTTGAGGACTATCTGTACTGAACATTCTACTATCACCGTACTATCATGGTCTTCTGAGATAATTGGGACACCTCTATATATTTTGCTATATCGATGTTCATTCTGTTTGAACTGAACACTCCATGCTTTTATTGGAACTATTTACATGTTGAGCTATCTCTCTAAAACAGGGGTGTCAAACTCGATTTCATTGAGGGCCGCATCAGGGTTGTGTTTGACCTCGTGGGGGCAGAGTGGCATGGCCAGGGGGCGTGACCAGCTCGACGTCACTCATGCAGTGGTGGGTTTCAAAAATTTTTACTACCGGTTCTGTGGGTGTGGCTTGGTTGGTGTGGCAGGGGAAGGATACTGTAAAATCTCTATTTCCTCCCCACTCCAGGGGAAGGTTACTGCAAAATCTCCATTTCCTCCCAATCAGCTGGGACTCGGGAGGCAGAGAATAGATGGGGGCAGGGCCAGTCAGAGGTGGTATTTACCGGTTTTCCGAACTACCCAAAATTTCCACTACAGGTTCTCCGAACTACTCAAAATTTCTGCTACCAGTTCCCCAGAACTGGTCAGAACCTGCTGAAACCCACCTCTGCACTCGTGTCGGGGGCACCTGCAAAAGGGGAAACATTTTGTTGCAATATTTCCAGGATCAGACTCAATAAAGATAATAGAAGTTAAAGCTTTAAATATATTTCTTTTTAATTATAATAGGCATTCTATATTCACTGAATATTCAAGGTAGAAGCGACGAGAATGGTGAGGGTGGCTCCTTATATATACAAGGGGTGGAGCTAGGAATGGGAGTGGTAAGTTATGAATACATTAAAGTCCAAAGAATAAGTTAACCTCTGATGTTCCATATATACATTATTTACACATTGGAGAATAAGGCATTTACATCTGACAAATCCCCCTCTAAATGCCGGTTCGTTACACAACACCAATTACATTCTGATTCAGGACAATATAATACATATAATTTAGAAGTTAAATATTTGTGTTGTTTAGAAGGTAAGGGTTTTGTTAATATGTCAGCTAATTGTTCAGAAGTATCGCAATGTATTGCTTTAATGAATCCGTCTTGAGACAGTTGTCTCACATGCTTAAACTTTATATCAATATGCCTGGACCTTTGTCCAATTGCATCGGATCTGGATATTTCAATGGCCGCTTTATTGTCTTCATGCATAATAAATGGTAAGGTGGGCTTCTTCCAAACATCAGTGATCAGATCATTGAACCATACAAGGTTATTTGCAGCCTTGGACAAACAAACATATTCCGCTTCTGTAGTAGAAGTGGCTACTAGTTCTTGTTTACCAGTATACCAGTAAACTGGACAATCATTCAATAGAAAAACATAACCAGAAGTACTCTTTCTGCATGATGTATCACCAGCCCAATCTGCATCAGCATAACAAGTAATTTTTGGTTCTCTGTCATTATTGGGTTCCAACATTAAACAAAAATCTAATGTACCCTTCAGATATCTTAGAATTCTTTTGACAGCTTCCCAATGATACAAGGTTGGTTTACTAACATATCTTGACAATAGATTGAGAGGTAATGCAATATCTGGCCTAGTCCAATTAGATATATAAAGGAGTGAACCTATAACTGATCTGTAAAATGTGTTGTCTTTAAACTCAGGGGAAGATTCATCAGTGTTTCTAAGGAAATCAGTTTGCATAGGGGTGTCACAGGTTTTAGCATTATTTAAGTTACATTTGTTTAGGAGTTCGATGATTTTATCTTTCTGTGTAAGTTTGAATCCCCTTTTAGTTTTGTTAATTTGCACACCAAGGTATTTATTCACTTTACCCAGAGATTTCAGTGAGAAGTGTTCATTTAACTTATTTACAAAGATTTCCCTGCTCTCTTTATGCTTTCCAATGTATAAAATATCGTCCACGTAAATTAATACAAATTCAATATGATCATTACTCTTTTTTACAAAGAAACAGTTATCAGCAGTGGTGGCGTTGAAATCCATGGTCTTAAGTACTTTTACCAAGCAATCGTACCATCTTTTGCCGGATTGCTTTAATCCGTACAGACTCTTATTTAATAACCAAATTTCGTTCTTATTAGTGTATTGACTGTGTGGTGCTCTTACATATATTTCCTTATCTAATTTTGCATGTAAGTATGCGGTCTGTATGTCATATTGGAATACGTCCAGATTGAGTGCAGATGCTACTACAAGGGCTGTTTTGACACTCTCTGTTCTCACTGTGGGTGAATATGTATCAGTATAGTCTTCTGGATATTTTTGTGCATAGCCTTGTGCAACTAGTCTAGCCTTGTATAAGGTATTGCCTCCTTCTAAGTTCTTAATTTTATAAATCCACCTGGTACCTATAATTGTTTTATCCTTAGGTGCGATCGCAGGTGTGAATACATTTAATCCTTGTAAACTTTCCATCTCTTTTTCCATAGCTAGTTCCCATTTTTCTCTTTCTTCATGTGGAAGTTTCAATACTTCTTCATATGTATTAGGTGTTATTTGTTCTCCATTCATATGCATTATGTAATCTTTGTATTTATTTGGTATTTGGTTTCTATTGTTTCTAATAGTTCTTTCAGGCTTGCTATGGTTATCATGCAAATATCTAGCTTCCTTTTTTGTTAATGTGTCTGTCTTTATTTTATGCTGACTATTAGTCCAAGTTTTGGTTTTGTTCTTACTTTTGTTAATATTTTGATTTTCTGTTGTTCCTTCCTCGCAAGATATCGTATCTTTACATTTATTAGGAAATATTTCATTAAGGTGCAATTTTGACCAATTGGCCTGTTCATGGAACACAGCTGTTCTGGATACTATAAATTTGTTATTACTATCAATAAATCTGTACCCTTTGGTTCCAGTTTCGTATCCCATGAATCTTAATCTCCTGGATACGTTTTCTCCCTTTCTCCTCAATTGTTTAGGTATGTGTACGTCTGCAGTGACTCCAAATATGTGCATGTGTGATAATTTGGGTTTTCTATTGTACATCACCTCATATGGTGTCTTATTCACAATACTGGACCAGGTTCTATTTTGAGTGTAATTCGAATAATGTAATGCCTCTGACCAAAATTGTTTGCCTAAACCAGCATCCTCTAATGTGCACCTAATCATGGTTTGTAGTGTGGAATTTTTCCTCTCTGCAACTCCATTTTGAAATGCAGAAAAAGGATTGGACGTGAAATGTAACATTCCTCTATCCTTTAACCATTGGGAGAATTCTTTAGACATGAACTCACATCCCCTATCTGTCATAATTTGCTTTATTCTGATATTATGTTGTGTTTCTATACGTTTGTAGAATTCCTTAAATTTCTGAAATGTTTCATCCTTGTGCTTTAATGTGTAAACAAAACCATATCGGCTGTAGTCGTCCACTATTGTTAGGAAGTAACGTTTTCTATAGGTAATTGAGGGACTTAATGGACCAACTAAGTCCATGTGTACCAAATCAAAAATACTGTTAGTTGATCTGTTAGATTTTTTTGGTCTGGGACTGGTTTTTAGTTTGGTGGACTTACATACTGAGCATTCCAAATAATTTTCACAATTTTTTATTTTGACACCTTCTGCGTGTTCAGTCATTTTTTGTACTACAGGAAAGCTTGCATGTCCTAACTTCCTGTGTAAGATGTGAGCACACTCATCATGAATTGGTTTACCTATTTTTGGTTTCTTTTCTTTGTATGTATTTTTGTGATCATGAGTTATTCTACACTCATCATTGTCACTGTTACTGACATTTTCATCATCTGCTTCAATACAATCTTCCATATTTGAATCAATGTTATGTAAACATCTTTCTATAGTTATCAGATAGGGTAGACCTCCTTTTATCATTACAGTACCTACATTTGTTTTGTTCTTTTCTATAGTTGCTTTCCCCTTTGAGAAAACTATATTGATATCAGATTCTCTGCTTAATTTTATGGCACTTAGTATGTTGTGAGGTATTTCTGGGATTAATAATACCCCCTCTATTTTCCCTAGACCAGGCAAGGTCACATTTCCTTTGCCTAGTACTTGAACCTTTTCTTGATTAGCTACCTTTATCACAAACTTATCTTCTATAAATGAAGATAATATACTTTTGTTGTTGGTGGTGTGATTTGTTGCACCAGAATCAATAAGCCAATTGTTATTCTCATCCTGCTGTGTTCTGGTGCTGTCTTGTTTATTTAGCCCATTCAGTGACCCAGATTTCCTCTCTTTTGAATTTTCTCTACCCCCTCTACCTTCTTTGTAATTTGGTGGGCTTCTATATTTGTGTCTATCTGTGGAAGATTGTCTGTAATTATATTTGCTCCTATATTCTGGTCTATGTCTCTCTCTTGAGACTTTGGGGCAGTCTCTTCTACTATGTTCCCTGGATCCACAATTGTAGCATCTAAAGGCCTCATTATGTTTATCTTGAAAGACTACTTTCCTAAAAGGTTTGTGGTCTGTTTGGTTATTGGATCGATTTTTTCTTGAATTGTCTTCTGCTATCAATTTGTTAGATAGACTTTCTATGGATAAATATCCCAAATTAATGGTATCTAAGTGTGACATAAAGCTATCCCATGATGGATCAAGTGAATTGATAATAACACTTTTCATTGTTTGATCTGAAATCACTTCCCCCCTCAATTGTAGCTCAGCTCTTATTTTGTTTAGATTTATCAAATGCTCACTTATAGAAACCCCTGGTTTTACTCTAGAGGAAAAGAAATCCTTAGACATTCTTGTGGTTGTAGCTACGCTATCGCTGTGAAATAGATTAAACATGCATTGAATTATTTCTGATACAGTTAGGTTTGGTTTGATGCTATGATACATTGCAGGAGACACGCTAGATATTATTATGAAAAATGCTCTATGATGTAAACAATCTATTTTTAAAGTCCAAGGTCTTCTTGGAGGGCTAGTTATAAAGAATAGTAAATTTTCTTTCATGAAAATAACCTGAAGCTGTTGATACCACTCTTGTAAATTAATGCCATCAATTCTAAGTTTTGGGAAGTCACTGGGTAAGTTACCTACATTATTCTGTCCATTACTTACAACCTGGGGCAGTCCGTGATCTCTCAAGTGCAGGAAATTACAGAACGGCATTGGGATGCTTGCAATGAGTCTGCGCGGTTCTCTGGCCAGTTCAAGTCCTTCTGGGTCGTCTACGTAGTTTCGCACATGCGCGTTGTTCATTTCTTCTTTGGTGGCGTCGTGGAAGGTTCTCTCCCTTTCAGCTCTCTCGATCCGCTCCTCCTCAGATGAGTCGGTCTCTGGCTCGGTTTTTGGGGTTCTGGTGGTGGTGACGGTTCTTTTCTTCTTTTTGTGTGCGTTGGTATTCGATTTTGTCTGTGGTGTAGGGCGAAATCGGCATGGCTCTCTGGGCTCGGGCGTCGTCGCTTTCGAAGTCAGGATGGGAGCGTGCAGGTCTTGAGTCGCCGGTTTGATTTCTTGCTTCTTCGTAGATGTCTTGGTAATTTTCAGTCTTGGCCCAAAAGCAGCAAAAAGCGTTTTCATTGCTGATTTTACTTGAGATTTTGTTAAATCGTCTTCACTTTCTGATTTTGGATCATCTGAAGAGTTTGAGACTTCTTTCTCACTTTCTTCGTCTGATAGTGTTTTTCGCGCCAGAAATTTTGAACTGAGCGTTTTGATTGGCTCTGCTCCATTCTCTTTTGAAGTTCGTTGAAACCAAGATGGCTGCCATTCAAAATTTCGCGCGGGATCACATCTTTTCTTTTTAACAACTATTTTCTCAGTAGTCATCTCACTTACGATTTTTTGATCTTTGGGTTTTTCTTTAATGACGTTTTTCTCTCTCGCTGCTCCGCTGTTCTTTAGCATCTCCTGGAGGTCCGCGATGAGACTTTCATCATTCTTTTGGCTTTTTAGTATCTTTAATATCTCTGACCTGAGTTCGTTATTTTCTATTTCGATTTCTTTCTGGTCATTATTTTCACTCATTAGTTCTTCTTCTTCAGTGGTGTATTCTTCGGATTCTCTCGAAATCGCATTGGTGGATTCGTTGATCATCTCTTGATCAGTTTCTATTTCTTTGCTGTAGGCCCTGGTGTTGGGCCTATCTTTCTTGGACATTTTTAATTACTTATTGAGTCAATTAACCATCCTCTGCTACCAGCTTGTTGCAATATTTCCAGGATCAGACTCAATAAAGATAATAGAAGTTAAAGCTTTAAATATATTTCTTTTTAATTATAATAGGCATTCTATATTCACTGAATATTCAAGGTAGAAGCGACGAGAATGGTGAGGGTGGCTCCTTATATATACAAGGGGTGGAGCTAGGAATGGGAGTGGTAAGTTATGAATACATTAAAGTCCAAAGAATAAGTTAACCTCTGATGTTCCATATATACATTATTTACACATTGGAGAATAAGGCATTTACATCTGACACATTTCTCCTTTTGTTTTGTTTTGTTTTCCTTTTAGTTTAGAGAAGCTAAACTAAACTAACTAGTTTAGTCAGAGGAGGTCCGTTTTTGCTGGCAGAGGGCTGCAGGTGGCCGTTGTGGCTGAAAATGGGGCCCAAAGGGGCCATTGCGACCCCCCTGAGCTCTGTTTTCGCTGGCAGAGGCATCATGGGCTGGTCCTTCGCTGTTTCCTGGGCCGCCCTGTGGGCCAGATCTACAATAGTGACCAAAATTGTGGAAACCTTTTGGGAAAAATGTATTTTTGAGGTTTGATGGCCAATAACACCACTTTGTTTTTGAGTAGTACCATAAAATTATATATCAATGGAAAGATAATTTAATCAAGAATGTAATGCAACAGGGTTTGTTCAATTATCTGTATTCTATAAAAAGTTATAACCAAATAACCAGAAAAAGGAAGCATAACTTGCTTAGGTTGATATCAGGTAGCTTTCCTTCATCTGATTGTAGCCAATGAGCATGAGTGTTTAGAGAGCCAATCAGGTGTCATCTTGTTTTGGCAATAAGTCGAATAGCCCAGACCTTAACCCAATTGAAAGTCTATGGAGCTGACTAAAGAAACTTGTTAGTCAAAAGCGACCCAGCAATAAAACCCAGTTAATAGAAGCAATCATTCAATCTTGGTTTCACATTATAACAGCTGCAGAACTAAAAGACTTGGTTCACTCCATGGGAAGACGTTGTAAGGCCATCATTCATGCCAAAGATGACCCAACTAAGTATTAACTGTCATGGTGATAATTTTTGTACTGTATATCTCATTTTTTCTATGGTGATAATTTTTGAATATCTCATTTTTTCTACATGTTTCACTTTTCTTCTTTATAACTGCTAATCTAATAGCAAATCCTTCATAAAAGTTATTGCATTACATTCTTGATTAAATTATCTTTCCATTGATATATAATTTTATGGTACTACTCCCCCCCCCCAAAAAGTGGCATTATTAGCCATCAAACCTCAAAAATACTATACACTTTTCCCAAAAGATTTCCACAATTTTGGCCACTATTGTAAATACTCTGCAGGCTGGATCCGGCCCGTGGGTCTTGAGTTTGACACCACTGCTCTAGAATCAGCTAAGACTAAAGCTGTGTTTACAAACAGGAGAATGAGGTTCCCAGAATTAAATTGGTGTGTTTATTGTGAGCATCCTAATTTATTTCAGATTGCACTGCATCAGTACATTGTCTACCTGGTAATGCTGAGGAACAGGTTTAACTTTCATAATGGCTTTTGTTGGGATTGTTCCACTGGTGCAATATTAATCGGAATTGATTTCGTACCGTACTTAACTTGCTCTTCAAATTGAGATATGAATCTGAACTTTTGCCAGAAACACAGAACTGACCTTAATGCTCTCGAAAAAAATACTGCTGCTTCTTAAACAACACAATGTTTGACAAACTAACTGATAAATAAGCCCTACTGTATTCAGTAGGCATAGCATTTATCACTAGAAATATAAAATAAGTGAAATAATATAACTTTTTTCTTTAATTCACCTCGAAGGCCAAATCCTCGCTTACTTGAGCTCAATTGGGATTTACTTTTCAGCAGATGTAGACGTAATGGAGAATCTGTAGCTTGGAGACCAAATCTTCACCTCTCTAATCTCACCTCTTTCTCCTTCCTTCCTTCCTTCCTTCCTTCCTTCCTTCCTTCCTTCCTTCCTTTCCTTCCATCAATCCTTTCTTCCCTCTGTAAAGAGAAATGAATACCTTCTTTTGTTCAGAAGGAACTGGATAGACTCTGTCTCATACTTCTTCAGGGTGACTGAAGAGATTGCCTTCTGCTGCTTACAACTTTCACCCAGAGAGAACAAAGGCAGACCCTGAGCCCATAAGCCATGGGTGTCAAACTTGATCGTGTCACATGATGTACCACAACATTTTTTGCCTTTGCGGAGCCGGGGTGGGTGTGGCCTGCACGTGATGCATCTGGCCCGCTGACTGCTAGTTTGACACCCCTGCCATAAGCCAATACAGGAAGTCCTCAACTTAAAACAATTTCTTTAGCGACAATTCAAAGTGACAACAGCCCTGAAAAAAAATGATTTAGGGCCATTTCCCACAGTTATTGCGGTTGCAATACCTCCATGATAACATAATCAAAATTCAGGTGCTCGGAAACTGGCATGCATTTATGAATGGTTGCAGTATCCCGAGGTCATGTGATCCTGTTTTGCGACCTTCTGACAAGCAAATCTGGAGAAGCCAGATTCACTTCACAGCCATATTACTAACTTAACAACTGCAGTGATTCACTTAACAACTGTGGCAAGAAAGGTCATAAAATGGGACAAAACTTTAGCAATAGAAATTTTGGGCTCAATTGTGGTCGTAAGTCAAGGACTACCTACATGTGCCCCTTCACCAAATCTATATATGGCCCTCATCCATATTTATTCTAAAATGCAATTTTTCACATGATAGAGAGGGGAAACTACTAAATACTTGACAGGAAAGTGGTTGGTTTCTTAAACAAAAATTCATTAAATACCAAAGAAATGGTAATGGCAATAGCAATAGCTATTTATATAGTGGATTTACAGACGGCTGTTATGTATAAGCTGGGTTGACAAAATCAGAAATGGGGAGGTGATAAGCCACCTGGGAAAGCAAAGGGAAACTATCAAAACCATTAAAAAGAGAAAGTTAGAATGTTTCGGACATGTGATGCTACACCTGGAAAAATACACCAACCCTCCAGGAAAAGATTGAAAGGCAAATGAGGTCCAGGCAGAAGAAGAACATCATGGCTTCAAAATCAAAGAGACTTGTTTGGACAAAACTCAGCAGCACTTTTTTGCGCAGCTGTTGATAAAAATAGGATCGCCAACATAACCGCCAATGTCCGATGACGGATATGGCACAAGAAGAATAGCAATAGCACTTAGACTTATATACCGCTTCATAGTGCTTTACAGTCCCCTCTAAGCAGAGTCAGTATATTGCCCCCAACAATCTGGGCCCTCATTTTATTGACCTCAGAAGGATGGAACTTTGAGCCATTCAGGATCGAACTCCTGGGGCGAGCAGTGAGTTAGCCTGCAGTACTGTATTCTCACCACTGCACCACCACGGCTCTTAAGAAAGTAACATTTGTTGTTTTCACATTACCTTTAGGAGAGTCACCCATCAACACATCACCCAAATCTCTCAAGCAGAAAAACTGTACTCCTTGTACAGTTGAAACAATGATCAAGAATTGATTTTTTTCTTGTGTGAAGACTCAACACTGATATCATTCAGTTTCCTACCCCCCATCCATATTGGGGTTAAGAAAAGTATCCAGTCCATACATTGGATTCAGTGTGATCCTCCAATAATAGAATTGCACCATACATACAGTACATATTGCAGAAAATTCTGTGATTTTGCAAATGCGCTTCTTTTTGAGAAAATAATTAGGTGTTTAGCCCCGTCACACTATAATGAGCTTTCTCTAAGAGCCATTGCTGGTAATCAAGCTCTCAGAACCAACAAATGTGATCGATTGAGATGCTTTACTTCACGATCCTAAAATGACATAATTTGTTCCTAACTAGAGCAGTTGTATATCTCTTGGTCAAATGTTGCTGGCCAACGTTTCCAGGCTGGGCATTCTCTACGTGCAGCATCTAGCTGGAAGCTGTACAGACACTTTGTCTGGCTGAAACATCATCAACAGAATAAGCACAGCTGTTTGAGCCATGGGGTAAATGCTCATTCATTTCATCTTGCTATTTTTTGAATGATTTCGGCACTCTCCATGACATTACCATAAGTCTCATCCTTTTTAAGACATTGACTTGTCTGAAAAATGCATATGGAGAATATACAGTGTACTGTTTTTCCGCCTATTTTCTGTAGAAATGAATTGTTAAGAGTCAAACCTCTCATTGATTTTTTTTTTCAACTAAGTTCCTATTCAAGATTGCAGAAATATGGGTAGATTACATGCTCCTTGTTTCCAAATGACAAAATAATAGGATGAGTCAGATAATGTTACTGGATTTATGCTGGTCAATGACCAACAAACATTCATTCTTACTGGGGGATATATTCTAGAACAAGGTGTCAAACTCCAGGCTCACAGGCCAGATGCATCACGCACTGGCCATGCCCACGCCCGGTTTAGCGATGGGGAAAAAAGTCCCGATACCTCACATGATGCTGCCATGACGACGTGAGTTTGACATCCCTGCTCTAGAACATGACTAGATGTTTTCAAGAGGCACATTTCTGAGGTAAATAAAATTATGAAAATGATGTTCTACTGTCATAATATTTGCTGATACTCCAGGTTCAGCTATATATAATGTCATTTTGAATATTATTTATTTATTTATTTATTTATTTATTTATTTATTTATTTATTTATTTTATTTATTTATTTATTTATTTATTGGTTCAATTTATATGCCGCCCTTTCTCCGGAGATTCAGGGCGGCTTACAATGTGTTAAGCAATAGCCTTCATACTTTTGTATATACCTACTTAGTAGGGCTTTCGGCCCCCCCAAGTGGTGTTATTTTTTATACAAAGTCAGCTTATTGCCCCCACAATCCGGGTCCTCATTTTACCTATCTCGAAAGGATGGAAGGCTGAGTCAACCTTGAGCCTGCTGAGATTTGAACTTGCAGTAACTGCAGGCAATTGGTGCTACTTAACAGTAAGTAGTAATAATGGCAATTACGTTCAAATCTAAAAAAAAAAATTGTCATTTTAGAAAAATCTCAACTGATTTTTCATGAAGGGTTTGTGGTTTCTAACATTATAACAAGAATCCTAGGATACCAATCATGCAGAAAGAAATATAAAAGTTGAGATTTAATAGTATAACCTATTTTTATTCCTGTTAATTAACCCATTAGGCCAGGGGTGTCAAACTCGCAGTCACTGTGGCATCATGTGATATATTGTGACTTTTTTCTCCTTCACTAAACCAGGCATGGGTGTGGCTAGCGTGTGACGCATCTGGCCCGTGTGACACATATGGCCCTGCAATATGCCTAATGCAAGCCCTGCATTAGGCATGTTTGTTGGAAACAACCACAACTGGCAAATGCTAAGGCATTATAGTTTATAAGCCACTTTAATATAACACATTAAGCTATGGTTGAACAAACCACATTTATGCTAGATCGTATAATATATTGCAAGACAGTTTTGGAAAATTATTCATACAGGCATGTTTTCTTTACTTTACAAATTTTGTAAGCAGTTCTACAAGTTGTGGAGTTCTGGGGTAGTACTAACTTGGCATTGTAGGCTTAATAACCATAGAGAAATTAACAGCTATGATTAAGGAGCCTATGTTTATATTCACATTAGTCGAATTGCCACTCATTTAATATGTTATATAAACACGCTCAGTAATTAGGCTATAAAAATTCCCTTTGCAGCAATGGAAAGCTTTTTAAAAACCTACTTACTGGAGAATTCTTGGAATAATGCCCAGTTGAACTCAATGGGACACATTTATTAGCATGTGTGCCTCTGATTAAGCTGTCTGTCAACAAATACAGGCTGCATTTCTTCATTCAACTTCTTTTCCATTTTAATTTTAATGAAAAGAAATTCTGTTTCCCTCCTTCAAACAAATTCTAGTATTCATTGCAACAAAATACACCTGTAGATTTTTGTACAAATATAGTGTTTTAATTATGTATCTCTATATGTATGTTTAAAGGGATTTTTCTCTTAAAACACATGTCTTATTTGGACAAAAAAAAAAAAGTCAACTGATGGGACAGAGTATACGGAATGCCTTTACCACAATACACAATTTCTGCAGAATATGGGAGATATAGCACAATCTATCTGGGAAACCCTGAGTTATGGAAGATCAGCATATAAACGGCCAATCTTGTCATTATCCCAGTTGCCATACAGCTGAACTGAATGGATTCTGGGGCCAAATCCTTCAAAAGAGATTGATTTATCCATTAAAACCTCTCAGTTCACTGAAAGGAAAATAGTGGGATACCAAGCTGAAATGTAAAAGTAATTTTAACAGATGTTTCGGAAACAGCACTATTCTACAAACGGTTCCCTTTCCTAATGTTTTGCCAGTACAATAACTAAAGCTAAATCCAGAGGAAACCGCTGTATTTGAAGAACCCCTTGTAACTGCACACATCTGGTTCTCAAGTTTATCTTGGCCTGGCAGAAGATTCTTCCAAGAAAGTTTGTTTCAATTATTGTTCTCTGTGTCCGCACACATGAAATAGCTGGGGAACTACCAAGTTCACTAAATCAGCAAGAAACCACTTCACAATAATTAGGGATAATTAATTTAAAGGCAGCTTTTTTTCTCCACCCCACCCCACCCCCTTTAGTTTTGATGCAAAATCACTGAAGGGGTTTTGCAGTGTGTCACAGCCACAGAGGAATAAAAAGTAATAATAGCAGTAATCCTTATCAACATCTTTGTTCTAATGGCTTCAACCAGCGAAAAGATGGGAGGAATACATAGCTTGGTTAAAAAAATAAAAAAATAACACTGCCAGTGGAAGAGGATGACTTACAAAGGGGGCAAACCGAGAGCAAGCTACTCCTTCTTCTCCTAATGTAAGTGCCAAAAATGCCAAACAAACTTGGAAACGTGGGAGGAAGGAAAACTAACCCGCTTCCTCTGATTGCTTTGATTTTTATTTTTTATTTTATTTATTTTTTTACTCAGGGTTCCTCCTGCTCCATCCACTCAAGTTTGTCCGGAGGCTGAGATTGTGGGTTGGGTGCCCCCCCCCCTCCTTTCCTCCTCCTCCTCCTCTTCTTTTTAACTGTGATTTCCAAGTCGCATTTCAGATTCAACTCCCCAAACTCTTTGATCTTTCTCTCTGTCTCCTTACCCGGAAGAGAACCTTTGCCTGCTCAGCTGGGCGCTCGGAGCACACGTGGAAAAACCTGGCGCGGCTCCCCGCTCTTGCCAAATTTAGTCACACAAAGAGGCCAGCGAGGGGAAGCGAGGGAGAGGATGAAAGAGACAGCCGGCGGGACTTCAAAGGGAGCCCCTGCCCCGCCCCTGCGCGCCCTCTAACCCCGCCTCCTGCCTATATAAGGAGAGGCTGCCGCGGTGGCCTCTCTCACGCAACTGCTCGGTTGCTAGCTCGCCCCTCTTCCTGCCCAGTCCTCAGTTTATTTGCTGAGGGAAGCTTTGGCTGCCCCCTCAAGTAAATAAAGACATAACTTATGTATCTACGAATGCGTGTAATGTATGTATATATACACACACGCAAATGGAACGTGTTTTGTTTCAGAGCTGACTCACCGAGTATGACACACACACACACTTCCTCTCCTTTTCCACTGGCTTGTTTGGTTTCACCCCCCCCCTCCCCACACTTTTCGTCCCACCTCATTTGTTTTTTCATTAAATTGACTACATTTCCGGATATTTTTCCGGTCCGCAGGCTTGGCTGCGTCGGCGGGCAAAAGGTTATCCATTGTGAATCGGTCTGCGGTTTAAACTCCCAATAATTCAATGCGATGAGTTCACACGACGCGCGGGACTCCAAGGCGGCTTGGCTAAAACTCGTGGTTCAGGAATTGGCTGCGTAAGACAGTTTAACCCCCGATGAACAGCATCGTGGTTTACAAGAAGTTGCCCCGCTTGCTTGGTGCCGCGGAGTAATCGTCGAGCTAAAAGAGACTCGCCCCAAGTGGACGATTCCCACGACCTATCGAGCCACAAAGGAGTCATCGACATCCGAGTTAGATGGAGCCTTCCTGATCGGCCAGGCATCTTGTCCCGGGGTTCTACAACCACCCCGTCAGACTAAAATGGGCATAAAACAGACAACCATTCAGGGTAGGTGGTGGTTTAAGCCTTAACCGAAGCGCCCTATAGATGACACGCCTCGGATTTTCAGCTGCAAGGGCGTTGTAGGTTTGTTTGTTGAGTTCGGTTCGTACACGGGGTCCAGCCTGATGATTAACCCCGATGTACTTGTAATGTTCCTGGTGCGCTGACAAGAGCGCGATCCTGCCCACTGGCCCGTGTTTCTCTTGCGTTTTTCTTTTTCTTGTGAATCCTGCACCTTTATCCTTGGGCTGGCGCTCACGTGGGAGTTAAAGACTCAGAAAAAGCACCAAGGTTACTTCTGAGTGTATGTTGGACTGTGTTACCGATCCTCGGTTCCCTCGATCAAAAATGAGACTGCTGCCCAAAGGGCATTTAAAATCCACAGAACAGATTTGAATATTTCTTTAAAGCAGGGGTCTCCAACCTTGGCAACTTTAAGCCTGGAGGACTGCAACTCCCAGAATTCCCCAGCCAGCAAAGCTAAGCAAAAGCAAAGCAAAGCTGGCTGGGGAATTCTGGGAGTTGCAGTTCTCCAGGCTTAAAGTTGCCAAGGTTGGAGACCCCTGCTCTAAAGGCCTTCTTGAGCCCCTTTCTAAATTCTCACTCCCTGACAGAATACAGATCCTTACTAAGTTAAAAAGGCTTAAATTTAGCCTTTAACCTTCTCCAACCTAGAAAATCAATAATTACCTGGGGGGGGGCAGGATTATTTTCATCTACATCACCGGAAATATACGTTTCTTGGGGAGTAAAGCGAGTGGAATGACATCATGTGCCTTGTGCTCCTTTCTCCAACCTGGCGCCCTCTAGATGAGTACACCCTGTATTTTTATCACTCAGCCCTGGAGCACATCCAGGGTGCCAAGTCGAGGTAGAGTGCGTGATCCATCGAAGCTACTGGCACGGTCAATGAATATTCCTCATTTGGTATCCCAGGAAACCCAGATTTACATACCAAACTTAATATGAAGGCTGTTTAATTGATGGCAGGATCTCATCAAGCCAAAACTGGTCATCCCATTGATCCTCTCCGTCTCAGGACTTCCAGGCAGTGGGATTCATTCTCATATAAATATTTTTATTGTTTTGTATCACATATTCCATTTCTATGTTGAACAGTGGGTTTTCTAGGTGTCCAAAGTGTTAACATATAAAAATCATCATAATCATCATAACCAGATACATATAAACATATATGCATAGTATCACTTTCATATTCACTTTCCAATAGGCAATTAATTACCGAGATCCTAAAGATAGGAAGCTGCATAGGAGTGTATTATAAACCAGGGTAGTCAGAACCTATGTTTTTGTCCAGACACAGTTCAGTTCTAGGAGGGCTCCACCGAAGTAAAAGCAGCCCTTTAATATTCAACTTGGAGGGGGGGGGATATCCTATTGAGTTCAAGAGGGTTTCCAATGAAGAAAAAGTGCTTTACTTCTGAGTAAATTCCACTGGATTAAATGGAATTTCCTCTTAGGTCAATAGACAAAGATACCTTATATGTAATATCTTTTTTTTTTTAAATTTGATTTATATGCCGCCCTTCTCCGGAGACTCAGGGCGGCTTACAATGCGTTAAGCAATAGCCTTCATACTTTTGTATATTTATACAAAGTCAGCTTATTGCCCCCACAAACTGGATCCTCATTTAACCTACCTTAGAAAGGATGGAAGGCTGAGTCAACCTTGAGCCTGGTAAGATTCGAACCTGCAGAAATTGCAGGCAGCTGTGTTAATAACAGGGTGCATTAAACCACTGTACTACCAAGGCTCCTGTATCTGTAAGGGTTTAATTGGAGTAGTTTCTATTTACAAGAGAGTTGAGTGAGATAATATTCCAAGGAAGAAGCCTTATTATCTTTAGTCTTTTCATTTCTAACTTGCCTCTTTTAGCTTGATTCAAACAATGCACCGACAAACTCATAATGTGACGTAATTGTTGGGGGGGGTTAGGGTCGTTTGTAAACGATGGTTTATGACTTAACTAAGGAGTGAAACCGGAGAATTGTTCCTGAGCCAGCGAGCTCCATCCAACTAAGCAAACCCGCAGCTTAGTTTGATGCGCCAACCCGATAGCTGTTCGCATAGCTGAATCCCCAACTAGCTATAATCACATTTCTCTATGGTTAGTTTCGTGCTTAATGTGTCGGAGGGACCCAGAACATTGCATTAGTTCTGCAACCCATGGTTCATTTAAGCGTGATAACCATGGTGGGAACCCAGCCAGTCACTATGCGGAATCGAGGCTTTTGAAAAAAGACCTGCGGTGTTTGCAAAAAAAGCAGCCCGACTCGTGGCTCGCTTCACTCTCGTTCCCCTGAATTATATCCCCAAAGAGCCGAACTGATACCTCCCCCCCCCAATATACACACACTCTGAATCACAGGCAGGTCCACCACATTTCAGCCTAACTTGTCGCCCGAACTCAGACAATCCTTTGCATGGGTGTTGGTTTTTGTTTTTTTTTTGGTCTCAAGAGCCTCGGGCTTCCTCCATCCTGGCGGCTGAGGTTTTCCTGACTTTATCCTCTCGTCCTAAAGCCCGACTTTTCGTCTTCTCGCTCCGCCCCCGCAACTCCTCTGCTTTTCCCTTCAGTTTAGAGAAAATTCCCACCAAAAAAAAAAAAAGCCGATGGGGAAAAAGCTCCAGCCCACATGAAAGGGGAAAGGGATCTTCTTTCTTTCTTTTTTTCTTTTCTCTCTCATCTTGGCTCTCTTCAGTGGGACACACGGTTCTTTTGCTGGGGAGACCCTGTTGGCGGGGCCCTTGGCTCGTTATAAGAGATTGTAGCTCCTGATGGCTAAGGAAAGGGGGGTGCATCGAAGTGTATCTCAGCCCACCGCGGAACCGAGCGCAGCTATGCCCAAGGCTCTCTTTTTCCCGGTCTCACGTCTTTTACTCCATCTATTCGGGATTTTGCGAACAGTGTGACCGGGGGAAGGAAAGCGTGGTTATCAGCCGATGAGTATATAAGCTTATAGACGTGGGGAGAGAGGGAAAGGTTCAGAAACGGGCATAAATCCTTTCCTAATTGTTTTATTAGAGGGATCAGATTAATACTAAACCTCCGTGCGGAAAGAGTCCTCTCCGGAGAAAGCTTCCTTTTTTCCCCTCCTATCCGCCTCCCTCGGGATCCAGGAAGAGTCAAACATTGCCCCAAATCGACACAAATCTCGTTGAAACTTGAAAGGATTTCGCTTCCATTCCTCGATTTTTATTTTTATTTTATTTTTAATGGCGATTCCAATCGATTAGACACGTGCTAATTGGAGACCGGGCTGCTTAATCGCTACGACAGCCAATAAGAATTCTCTTTAAAAAGAAAAAAAAAAACCAAAACGCCTAGGCTGTTGCATTCGCTGCTAGTTCATAGAAAATAACCAAACGGATCCTTAAAACGCGTGATAGGGAAGGTGTTTTCCCAATACACCTTTTTTCCCATCAAACACAAATCGCGCTCCCTGTCTTTCTGAGGCAGAGGCGAGCGTTTAGTGACAAGATTTAAACAGCAAAACCCTCAGATCGCAGACGACTGTCAAAGGAAAACCGTGGCTTTGGCGTCTCCAAAGAAGGGTGGGTGGGTTGGTTTTTCCAAAGAGGAAGATCTCTTTGCGCCAGCAACATCAAATGCAGCTCTCCCTTTACGCGCTAATTTTCTCCCTTTCCCCTCCTCCCGCCTCTTAAGCGGTTCCCATTATGTAGTTTAAAGTACAATAATCTCGAGGGCAAAGGGAGGGATTCTGCCAATGAGAGCGGCAGCTCCAACAATTAACGTGAAGGGGAAAATAGGATTCGAATTAGGTGGAACAAGATCAACATTTAGCAAAAGCGCCCCTGAAAACTTCTTCGGCTTCTAAGCAGCCGCCTAAAGCTAGAGAAGGGGGACCTAGAGGCAGCTTTTCGCCAGCTGCGATCTGCTCGAATCAAACGCGAGTTTATGGGGCACCAAGTTCCCGCCCCATTCATTACTGTGGAAGTTGCTTCCCAAGACCTTCTCTTCATTGGCGTGAAGAGGATATATATCCCACGGAGATATACCGCCAAAGGCCACGTGGACAGCCGGCTTGGACCTTTAGACAAAAACCCACTCGTGTTTTTCTGATCACAAACTCATATCGGGGTAACGCGTTGGCTTTTATGCAGCATCCTGAGGTTTCGTGTTTCTCCACTCTCCAGAGTCCTTTTGTCTTTCTCCTTACGAGGCTTAGATAACTGGGTTTTTTTTTATAATCCCCAGATGGAAGCAGCTTTCTTTCAACACTCTCGTATTTGCTTTTATTCATCTCAACTTTTTTTTTTCTTCTAAAAAAGATCATCCCAAGAAACCCTCCGCCCTTCTCTTTGGGTCCTACAAAAAATAAAATAAAACGGTTCTGTACAGAAAACGTATTATATGGGATCGACTTGAATTCTGTCTGACATATTTCCATTCCTCCGTTTTCCGGTTATGGCATATTTATACATTCGATTAAAACGAGAACCAAGCAACAAAATGTGCACTGGAGAAAGCTGCAGCATCCCAAACCGTATTTACTAAGAAATCCCACCCAAGCCAAGTCGCATTTATTACCGAGTAAACGTTTCTTAATTCGGCCGTCTAATCTTGATTTTTCCTTTCCCCTATACATGCAGGCGGTGCTTGCAGAGATGAATGTATAGATATAGGCAATAAAAAGCCTGTGATGTTCCAACGATCAGATCAGTGACTAAATGTGAATATATGGAAGGAGAATATATGAAGATGTTACTTTCTGATACACTCTCACACACGTGTATTCAGCACAGTCCGTTCAGATCAATAGGACTTCCTTTTAGACCAACTGGGCATAAGATTTCAGATTTCAACGTTCTATTTCAAATAGGATTTTAACATTCGGGAATCGGAAGCCTGAGAGTCTCGTCACGTGTTTTGCCTCTTGTCACTGTAAACACAGCAGCCGTAGGAGAACCCCGTTATCAGCCCCCAAGAATTGGATATGGATACACGGCCTCTCCCCCTGTCCCCCAAAAGGGGACAGACTTAAGCCAACAAAACAAGAGACACGCACACATCCTTGTCCCAGATTCGTCCGAGGATATTCGGATCACTATTACTTATTATTTCCGGAGACCACGATTTGGGGGGGAGGGAGGGAAGAGATGGTCTACCCCTCCCAATAGCAGCAGCCAGCCCACCCTCGCCCTCCTTTGGTTTTCGCCCAATCTCAGACCGTTGCAAAAAACAGCATCAACGACCCCGAAGAACTGGACGGGAACAACAGCCGTTCTGATTAAGGCAAAACCAAACCCCCCCCCCCAAAACAACAAAGGCAAACGAAGGGGTAGCAAAACCCAGCCAGCCCTACGTTCCGATTCCTCTGACTACTTTCTTGGTCCTCCCCCTCCCCCTCCAGCATCTCCGCCGTCCACCTTCTTCCAGGTGAAACTTTCCCGCGGACTGAGAGGTTGGCGGTGTTTTTGTTGTTGTTGTTGTTGTTGTTTTTTGTTTTTTGTTTTGTTTTACCTTTGTCGGCCTGGCTTTCTCTGCATCTACTTTTGTGTGTGTGTGTGTGTGTGTGTGTGGTTTAAGACGAAACGAGCTTTTTCCAGCCCATCCTCAAGCTTTTCCCGGTTTAAGGTTGTTTTTCCTCCTCTTCTTCTCTCTGCGGGGCTGCGTTTCCTTTTTCTCTCAAGAGCATCTCTCAATGAGTTGTCAATCAAGGCGGCGGCGGCTTCGCTTTCATCTTCTCTCCCTGCCCGCCCCCACCCTTTTCAACAGAGCCAGAGAGAGCCAGAGAGAGAAGGGGGGAGGGGAAGGGGAGAACGGGGGGGGGGAGGAGAAGAAGCGGGCGGAGGGACGGCAAAGTTACGCTACATGAGGAGAGCGCGGCGGGCGGCTGCTTTTCCACCTCGCGCGGCCCGCCTCGCAAGCCCACCAAGAGCTCGCGGACAACCAGAATCCCCGGGCCGGCGATTTCGAGCGAGGGGGAACCCTTGGTGGCAAGCCGGGAGCCAGCGAAGCGCAACCGGCACCTTCGGCGAAAGGAGACCTTTCCATGCCCGCCCCTCTCGCCGACCAAAACCGAGCGCGCGGCCCCTACCCCTACCCCACCCCTACCCCTTCACCCCCCCAAAAAAAGCGAGTGCGCGCGCGCGCCCGTGCGTGGATCGCTGAAGGGGGCAGCAGCAGCACCTGGAAGAAGTTTGGGGTGGGTTTGCCTTTTTTTAGTCTCAAGAGTTTTGTAGCCGGGCTCGGTTTTGGGGGGCGGGTGTGTGTGTGTGGGGGGGATGCTTTTCTCAATTCCTGGAGAAGCTAACTTTCTCCCCTTCTTCTTTTTAAAGGACCGTCCCTTTTTTTGCTGCCGCCCTCCCGAGAACTTTCGCTGCCGCTTCTTCTGCTTCTGCTTCTTATAGCTGCACCTAAGGAATTGTTCGGCTCCGTTTCCCCCTTGTCAATGCCAGCCGCCCGGTTCAGTTCGTTTCGGGAGAGCCAGGACGGCGTAGAGAATTAGGCAGCCGAGCAGGGGGGGGGAAAAAAAGTCTTTCCCTGCCAAAAAGGAACAAAAGCGGAGTTCTGGTGTGTTTGTGTGAGATTGCTCTTCACCTCTTCCCCTCCGACCCTTCTTCTCTCCCATTGGCATCCTTGCCTCCCCGGGACCCTCCAACTTTAGCGAGGTGTGTGTGCGCGCACAGGCAGGGAGACCTCCCCCCCCCAGTCCTTCCTGGGGTCGCTTCCCAACGGGGGCCGCTTCTGGATCTCAGAACGCTTCCATTTAAAGGGGTCGTTGGCTTTTCCTCTCGAAGACCAGCGTTTGTGCTTCACACACACACCGAGAGAGAGAGAGACACACACACACACACACACACAGAGAGAGAAAGAGAGAGAGAGAGACAGACAGACAGACACACACACACACACACACAAAGAGAGAGAGAGACAGACAGACACAGAGAGACACACACAGACACACACACACACACACACACACACCGAGAGAGAGAGAGGGAGGGAGAGAGAGAGAGACAGACAGACAGACACACACAGAGAGAGAGAGACAGACAGACAGACAGACAGACACAGAGAGGGAGACACACACAGAGAAAGAGAGAGAGAGACACACACACACATAGAGAGAGAGAGAGACAGACAGACACACACAAACACACACACACACACACACATACATACACACACAGAGAGAAAGACACAAAAATCGGGCAGTTGTGCCTTCTTTCAAAAAAAAAAAAAAAAGAAGGGGAAAGGAGGACCCGAGGGATCCCCAAGGGCTCCGCGTTAGAAAATCGGACTTAAAAGTGTCCCTCAGGCAAGCCCAACTTGCCCCGACTTTCTTGTCGTCTTAACTGCAGACACAACAGAAACCGGCAGGGGAGGGGAGAGGGAGGAGAGGGGGGGGAGCGCGAGTCTGCCTGGCTCTTTGGCTTCCTTTCCCCTCCCCTTCTTTTAAAGCAGACAAAGTAGACAGGGCCGGCCGCACTCCCAATCTTGCTCGCTCTCCCCTCCCCCAGGTGTTTGGATATGGATGGGGTGGGAAAGGGAGGAGAGCGCAGCGCTTAAGCTGAGAGAGAGAGGGAGAGAGAGAGAGAGAGAGGCGGAGGGGGGGGCGCTATAGGAGTGCAGCGCAAAGCGAGCTCGCCGTCCAAAGCCTTTTAACTTCCCTCGCTCTCCTCCTTCCTCCCTGTTCTTCCTCTCTCTTTCTCTCTCTCTTTCGTTCTCTCTTCCTGCCTTCCCTTTTATTCTCCGGGGGTGGAAAAGCCACCATGCCTCAGCTCTCGGGAGGCGGCGGCGGCGGCGATCCGGAGCTTTGCGCCACCGACGAGATGATCCCCTTCAAAGACGAAGGTGACCCCCAGAAGGAAACGATCTTCGCCGAGATCAGCCACCCGGAGGAAGAAGGCGACTTGGCCGACATCAAGTCTTCGCTGGTCAACGAGTCGGAAACCATCCCCAGCAGCAACGGGCATGAGGTAGGCGGCAGCAGAAGAAGAAGAAGGGGGCTTCTTCTTCGTCTGAACTTGGAAGGGTGTCTTGGGGTGTGAAGGACGAGCCGGGGCTGCTCCTTGACTGATGGAGCTGCAGAAAAGTTTCTGGAAGGAGCGGTGGTCGTGGGGTGGGAGGGTAGGACGGGAGCAAGCGGGAGTCCCCGAGCAGCAGAGTCCTGCCCGGAGGAGACAGTCCGCTTGCGCTCTCTGGGTGGGCTTCCCTTTGGGTGGGAGCGCCTTTCTTTCATCTCTTGGCCTCGGGTCTCTTCTGGGATTCGTGTAGGGAATGGGGAAAAGTTATTTTTATTTTTTTTTATTTTCATTTCATTTCATTTTAAAGGGCTTTCCTTGAAAGTTCCAGTCCCCTCGTTTCTCTCTCTCTCTCTCTCTCTCTCTCTCTCTCTCTCTCTCTCTCTCTCTCTCTCTCTCTCTCTCTCTCTCTCTCTCTCTTTTCACGGCCAGCTAAGGAAAGGGGGTGTGTGAGCCCAGAATGGAAAACGGGAAGCTGCAGAGCCGCCAAGTGGGTTACAGTTTTTGACCACGGCGCTTTGAAAACCGATCTGCCTCTGTTCCCCATGAATGAATTAGCAGCGCCTGGCGTAGTGGTGGGAGGAGAGAGCGGAGTTTGAAAGCTGTTTGCACTCCCCCCCCCTCCACTCCACTCCCCAACCCCTTTGGAAGGAGAGCCCGGGCTCGCTCAGAAGCTGAAATAGAAGGGTTCATTTGTTTACCCAGAGTTTAATCTTATTGCTACTTTATCCCCAAACTTAGAAAGGGGGGGGAGGAGAGACAAGGACACGACTGCTAGAATGCCACTATAGTAGCCCCCCCCCTCCCTTCGGCTCATTGGCTTTCTTTTTCTTTTTGCCAAATTGGTTCCTTTTGCTTAGTTCCTTGCCTGCAGACAGCTGTTAAGGATGACTTGTAAATCCCCTTCTGTTTTGAGATTAAAACTTTTGAGTTTGATGCTGAGTGTTCTCGATCAAGATTATATTTGGGGCCTGGCCTTATCCCTGATGTAAAGTAGTCTTGGGACTGAGAACATAGAGGCAATTATATGTGGCTAAGTATTAACTATTTAACTCTAGATGGAGAAACTGAACATGATTAGGACAGTAATACGGATTCTGCCCTCCCCCCACCCATCACATCCTAAGCACTTTTCACAAATAGATCTTGTCAGGCAAAAGGTCACAGAATTCTCCTCCCAAAAACCACCGTTAGGGGTTTCCATTTGGATTTAAGAGTTGATTATAAATTGAGATTGCAATTGTAGGAAAACAGAGGCTCTGCATATTTGCATATAGGAAGTATCCACTGCTTGCATTGATTCATGCATTAATAAAAACCCCCAAGGTCCATCTGAATTTGTTTACATGGAAAAAAAAGACGCCTGAAAGGTTTGGAGAAATGTTATTCCTGTAGCCTCAGTAGCTCAGAGATAGTAATAGCTGCTCGTAAGTCAGAAGAGCCTCTTTCTTCCTGTTGCTTCTGGCAGGAGTTGATGTAGAAATATTTTAGGAATGTAGCAATGGGCCCTGCCCTACCAATAATTAGGAAAAGGGTCTCAAACACAGTCGTTCCAAGTAAATTCCACCCACAATGTTATTTATGGGTAGGTAATACTGTATGTATGTATATATGTATGTATGTGTGTGTGTCACACTGAAGTGGGACTGGCCCTACCATCCTGCAGAATGAAACAGATGCTTTTGGCAGCTAACTTTGAGTTTTATCAAACAGCAGCACTAAATTGCTGGTTATTTGTTTACAAATGTTGGCTTATTCTAGGAAAAGACACTTGTACTTCTCCAATACCAGAATAACCTTATGGGGTTTTTGTTGTTGTTGTTGTGCATAACAGTTACCTGTTTCTCGTGCAACAAAATACCAAGGCTTTTACAATGAAAATGCCCTTTTCCCATAAGATTCCAATTTTTTATGTTTACATGGCCAGCATCATTCAACATAGTGATACTTCGGGTTAGATGTGTATTGGTTTGTTTTGTAAATTAGTTTCCATGACATACTGAAGGCATGTTCATATGACTCATAGGATCATACAATAGCATTAATCTAGAGCAGCCATGAATATTTTTGGATTGAAATCAGCAAGGTTACTGAATTAATCATAAACTCTTTAAAGGATTTACATAAAGTATTGGGTAACTAACATCGTAAAACAAACTAGAGAGAGGTGGGTTGTTGTTTTTTTGTAAACCCATCCCCCAGTTTTTAATTATGCAATTTTCAATAAAACAAGCATCTAATGCAAAATAAGGACTATGGAAGCCATTCTGATATAGCTGAAAAGAGAATATTGGGACATCCTTCGCTTTCGCTTATTTGTCCTGGAAAATGTTTAAGAAACACTTTTACTGAACTTGGACACTGACAGTTTCCTACTATGTACCACAAAATATGGTAGCCGTCATATATGATTATTATTATTATTTTTGGTTAGGTGTCTAGGCAAGGCCAGTCTCAGGAAGTTTATGAAAAAGGCAGAGAACATCCTGAAGAAGGTAAGAGATGTTGTGTTTATAGCAGCTTTATCCAACCTGGCAGTCTCCCATTATATTGGAAATATACTTCTTGTTCCCAGTCAGTATATATTATGGCTAGATATATACGATATGGTTTCTGGATTTCACTGTTGAGATAGTGGATTTGTTATGCTTCTGAGTGAAACTGAATAGGTGGGCCACCTAACCAAACCCATTCTTTTTGAATGTGGTTTGTTGGTCATGAATGTGATTTTGGTATCTAGCATTGTGTTTCTATGCCATTGAAATGTTTCCTCAATCAAGCCAGTGTCCTTTAAAAAAAAAAAAAAGTTTTTAAAAGATAAATTGCTTATCTGCCAGGAAAGCATATGTGTGCTTTTTTTACAAGACAAGACAGCACTATTTATTTATGTACTCAGATGTTTGCTTATTTATTTACTTAAGTACAGAAGTGGTTAACAAACCTATTTTAAAATTATTTTTCAAAACCGTGATTAAGGAATCAGTTTAATTCACAGAATGCACTAGAGATCTACCCTGCTGTTAATTAAAGACAATTGTAGGAAGGTCTGCTGGATATTTGGTTAAATAAAGTCTTTCATTGAGTCCAGTTAGGTGAATTTTTTTTAACCACAAAATATTTCAGCTTCTTGTCAAATCCTGAACACAGACAAGCCTTCTGTTATCCAGGAACGGTGATGAAGCACTTGTCAATAAATATGGACAACATAAATCCAGCTTGCACTGCTTGCAAACTAGCCATCTAATTATTTAAATTAGATATTAAGCAGATTAAAAATGGAGACTCCTCTGATGAACAGGCTCACTACTATCAGCAGGATATTGTTGTATGCCAGCCTGAACTCTTTTTCTCCTTAATTGCTTCTAATTGGCCCAATCATGCTGCATGTATAAAGACTACTAAAGTTTTAAAATGACACATTAAAAAAAAAATAGTGCATATTAATCATTAGAGAAAGCACACGTAAGTCACATATATAAGCATTTTCTTTTCTCTGTACGTTGTAGGGGTAAACAGATTTATTTGACGTTTTAATATCATAGAGATCTGGCAGGCTGCAATTTTGAAGGTTGGAAATATTTGCTAGAAGTCAAACTGTACAGCCTATCCCACAGCATGTGTATGTATGGAAAGCTAAACTCTTACATACATATATTCTTTCAAGAGGTTTTAAAACTTAACTGAGAAAAGACTGAATGAGCAAAGATGAATCTTCAAAAAAAAAAAAGGGCAAAAGCTGCTTGATGAAGATCACGTTATATAAAAGTTTCTTTTGTATTAGAAATGTAAAGAACAGACTAAAATAACCCTTGCTTTTTACAGGCAAACACACAGATGGTGTTCTATACAGTAAAGGACCTTCTTATTCTGGTTATTCTGGGTATATCATGATGCCAAATATGAATAATGATCCATATATGTCTAATGGATCTCTTTCTCCACCAATCCCTAGAACAGTAAGTGTTCTTTATATATATGTGTGTGACTGTGTGTTTCTCTCTCTGTGTATCTGTGTCTCTGTGTTTTTATGCAATGAATGAAGAAAAGCTATCTTTGGAAAGACAAGCTTTGTTTATCGAGGAGCAAACATGTAGTTTTGATAACGTTTCAGAAGACTCCTTCCTGCTATGTGGCAATTCTTCCCTCAGAATCATTTCTAATTGCATTCAGACATTTTAATAATATTCAGAAACCTGTAATAGAGCATAAGGGGTAAATTCTACAGAATGTCTGGGTGGTATAACTTCAATAGCAGATGTAACCATTGACATATGCTTGTGATGTTCATTATAAAGTACATCTTTGTAGATGCTGGCAGTTGCCAAAGCAATTGTTAAGTTTCTTTTAAGTTTTTTTAGGATTAAGCTCCATTGGTTCAATTAAACCGATTACTTTTGAGAAACATGTGTAGGGCTGCTCCATTAGTGGCTACCCAAGTCTAAAGAGACTGAAGTCCCCAGCATATCTTACTAGATAAAGCCAATAAATCTGAGGTTTGAGTTGGTAAGACAACCTTATCTATTTTTGCTGGGCAAAATTTTTCCCTTTATATTAATTTTAAAATGAGAACAAGTATCCAGTATTGACAATACTTTAAACAAAAAGCTAGGGTTGCTGTCAATACATTTGATATCCACAATAACATATTTTAAAACCGAAAGTTACTTCAAGAGCTAATTTTTCAGGGTCCCAAAGTAATTTTTTTCTCTTGTTGTGCATTTTTAATTCATGTAAGTGTAATAGTTTGGGGCTTGCTTAAATAATTTATTTAATTCATGGTGGAAAATCCACAGGAGGTTATGGATTTCTGAGTTTTTTGTATTCTCTAAGATTATTATAAAGATTATTATAACCGGAATGTTATAAAGGCAGAAGGTGAAGTGAATTGTAATGTATTAAAGCTTATGTTAAAATGTGTTTGATTTAGATGGCACACAATTCTTTTGTGATTTCAACTGTATTTGAGCCCTGATTGGATGAGACATAGAATTTAACACACATCTATAAAATGCACATATCATCCTAAGATATTATGCAGGCATATAAAAAAAGGTCCTCAGGATATATATCATATAATCAGAGTTTCAAAATTACTTGTACATCTGGAACAATGTGCATTTAATGGCAAACTTGATTTAGCACTGTGCGATGTTTGAAAAAGTGACCTCATCTATTTCAGTAGGAATCTTGTTTTAAGTTGGTGAGATTTACTGCTGAGTAAACATGAATATATTGCATTGTGTATCTAGAGATGGTGGATGCAATGTTATCTGCAGAACTTTTGAGAAGAAAAGAGAAATCAGTGACACAATGATGTGCATACTTCCAAATATGCAGTTTATTGTTATATATTAACATGCTATGATTTGTCTGGAAACAAGTCAAATGCCACAAAATTCAATCAGCTAAAATTTTATAGTTAAATGTTACCTTCTATAATGTTTGCATTGGCTTTCTTGAGAGACTACTAATTAGTTTGGCTTGATGAATAGGTTAGATCTGTATTGGAGAGTGCCAGTAACTTATAACGATTTTGTATTTCTGCCTAAACTGAAAATGTGATGGTTGAAGAGAAAAGAATTATTTTTCATGCTAAATATCATATCGGTATTGGACATATCAGTATTCATGACTTTTTTATGCACTTAGTGATTTGCCTGATAATTAAGAAAATAGAAAGTATGGTACAATAGACTCCTAGAACTTATATTAAACATATTTGTAGTAAAGGAACTTTAGTAAGGAGGTAATAATATTGTTCATTTTCTAAACAATATTCATATCTTCTCCTATATCACTGTAATTACCTTGATCAGCTACTTGTTGTGCCTCTTTGAACAAAAAGACATGCTCTTAACGCAATATATATTCAAATATTTGGAGACTTTGCGACTAGAGATAGTTGAAAACTAGTCATTATTTTGTATTTTCCTGTTTGTTTTATTGTAGGTTGTGTTATTCAGTGATAGGATGAACAATTCTTTCTGGTTTCATTCAACTTGTGTGTTTGGAAAAAAAAACCTATAGAGTTACACAGAATCCCATAATATTGGAAGTGGTTTGAATTGAGGGTTAGGTTTAGAGTCAGAAGTAATTAGAATTGGGGAGAGAATTGAGAGGGAAACAATTGAGGACATTTGCGGTAGTCTTTAGAAGCATTCTCCCCTAAACTCCCTTAGACTTCTCAAGATTTGTACTTTCTTGTCGTATATACAAATGTGGGGAACCCACACTTTTCTGCCACAGCTTTTTCATCTTCCCAAAAACGATCACCGACTGTCTTTGAACTCTGTCTCTTTTTAGACAGATTCAAACCTGAAGTTACTGTGTGTGGGTTGGGTGGCTATATAAATCCATTTAATAAATAAATAAAGACTGGTCTGATAGGTTACGTGGAAATGGTCTTTGGTTGAATTGAAATAGCCTTATGTGTGGGTTTGTCTTATGTTACACATGTGGAATTCCTCATTAGCATAACAAAAGATCCACATATTGACTATATATGTTGCCCAAGGTGTCAGTTCAAATAGTGATGATTCAAATTCTGAACCATCAAGGGCAGTGGCTTTTTTCCACAGCTTACACTCAGTAGACTGATTTATTCATGTTCAAGGAATGTAATAAATTCCATTACAAGCTTCATATACTTTCCCCATATCTTATAAAAGTTCTGTTACCATTTTTTCTAACATGTTTATTATGAAATCCTTGGTGATTATTTCTCTTCTTGGAATGCTAATCTAATTTTACAACCCTGAATATTTTGAGTATATCGTCTGAAAATACTGTTGAACAGAAATGTACCTACAAAAATTCTCTAAAATATGTTTTAATGTAGCTTATATAAACACTTGAATGCATATTGCATAACTTGCCCAGCCGAAGGATATTGCTAATAGGGCGTTTATATTTGGATATGGTATAGCAGTATGGTAGCAGAGTAATATGTATGTCTGTTGGTACAGTTTTCAGAGTATATGCTGATACTATGATGATTTCAAAATTGCACTTTGTGTTAGATAAATTGTATATAGTATCTGTATGTATGGTACACTACATTATTTTGAGAAAAGTTGTAGATTTATGTAGGGATGAGTAAGGCTGTTCATCTATTAGGAGTTTTCTTTCTACATCTTGATTCCTCTGATTTTACTCATATTGTTAGGCTACACAGCATAGCTCCTTGCATGAACAAAATATATTATATGATAACTGCTCTTCATATCGTGTTTACAAAATCTCTTCTTGGCACTATACAACAACTAGGCATGTAGAAATTTGAGCAGGTTGAATTATGTAGCATATTTAAAATTCTGTGATTTTCTATACAACACTTACTCTGTAATATAGTGAATTTCCTAAAATAATAACATAAATTGTACTATGAACAATGAAAACGCTTTCTATTTTGGATGGCAAAACCTTACTTATTTTCTTTTAAAAGCTCTCCTGTTATATTTTGCATAGCTTGCTTGCTTTCTGAAATTCATCACATTATCATGGAATGTCTGAAGTTACAGTCTTCAGATTGACTAAGAAGCTGCTATAAACTATGGAAGGAAGCAGCAGAAGCAGGTGGAGCCCCCAAAGGCAGAAGCTTCCCCTTCTCAAAGCAAGCCATCGTGTAGCACAAATGTTAAGAGTGAGATGTTTAATTCTTATGAATATAGCTTTGGTGCCCTTTTGGCAGTTCCTGACATAGCAGAGTGGGAACTAATGGAAAGGGAGAGAAGGAAGCGAGCTATGTATATGTGCATTATTCACCAATCTGTATACATCTCTTTCCCAAGCAATTAAGATTAGAGGTTGAGTTAAATTTTTGAGTGGCAACATTAAGTAATTCTGTGCTATGTAGTCTTGGATTCTCAGTAAGATGTTTTCAGTTGTAATTATTAGATCGCTACTTTAAAAAATATTTTGCTCAACGGAAGAGTCATATGCTTTCTAGAATAGTAAATGAACAAAGCACCAAGTTTTTAAAACTGCTATAAATCTAATTTGCAGCATCGAAGGTGAATGTTACCTTCATTTTAAGAAGTATCCCAATCTTAGTGATATCCAAAATGTATGTGAATAGAAACTACCCAAATGTATAACATAAATGTTACCAAAAGCCTGATTATATGGTGAAAGGAATTTAATTTTAATTTCAAACCACAATGCTTTTATTTTATTTTGAAAGTCTTTTATATAATTCTTAAAAGAGTTGCAAGGAAGGAAGGCATATTGTGGCAAATAGTGAACCACAAGCAATAATTTAAACCAGACTATGCACAGATAATTAAGACTGTAATCTTGTGTACTATTTATTACAGTGTCTATACTGTTGCAGTCTTAAAAAAACAAACTGCTCTTGGAGAAAAAAAAAATCTTATATGTAAATTGGCAGAGTACATTTATTACATATTCCTAATTCTGTAGCATCTTCCTCTTGATAATTTTCAAAGGTTTGCAATAGTAAAAGTTGGAAATTTGCAGAACCATAGAAAATGCATTTCTTAAAGGCCAAACTCTTTCAATTTGATTATGTGGAAATGAAAGACTTTGCATTTTCTCCTTGCAATCTTCCTAATGTTTATATTTCATGGAAAGATTCATTGAAAGGATACGTTCCTTTTGACCTCTTGCCAACTGAGATTGCCCTTTACTAAAATTTGGAGCACAGGTAGATTTTTAAAATATGCTTGTAGGCACATCGACACTGTCAACCCTGACATACACCTTAAAAGGATTAAGACATGACAAAATTGCAATGTTAGTGATTCATTCAAATGACGTTGAATGCATACTTGTGTTTCTCTGCATAATAATGGTTTTAAACAAAGCGTTGACTATATAAACATTTTAAATAAATAAAATTTTAAAAATAAATATCTTAATATCCTTTCTTCTCCATCTTACATAGCTAATGATGGTGGCATTGTTGTCAAAGTCTGAATGCAATTATTTAATGGGGGAGAACATACAGTACATACAATAATGTTATATTAATATTTTAAAGGATATGATTGTTTATTGAGAGTAAGACCATCATTTATCCAGTGCGTACATAAATACCCAGCATTTTATTTCTTTTTTAGTATTGTGTATAGTATTTAGTATTTTAGTACAGTATTGTGCCAAGTAAGGAATGTTAAGTAAAGATTAAAGTTTAAGAAAAGGAAGCAATAAATCTATTTTATACCAATATAATTCACCATATAGTACTTGCTCTGTTTTTGCAAACCCTTCTTCTCATCTTAGCCATTCATCACTTCATATGCTATCTTCTCACTTCTCTCTTTTTAAAGGTCTCATCCATCCATTATTTTCCTGGTCTTTCCATTTTTGTTGATTCAATAACTATTCTTTGATGTTTTACTGTTCTGTTTTCATAAATTCTCCGTGTATAACCAAATCTCTTCAAGGTACTTCTTTAACACTGACCATTCAGTTTTCTGTTCATTCACTTGTTTTTCATTGCACATTTCTTAAATAATCTGTTTCACTGCATGCTGTTTCTCCTGACATACCCAAATCTCTTTTCCATATTAGAAAGTATCCATAAATACATTTTTATACGCTACTATTTTCACTTTCTATATGCACTCATTTATCATAATAGACCATATATTACATGTGATCTCACTGCTAAAATTTTAATATTAAGATTTCTCCATCCATTTCCTTATCTGAAATGTGTTTTCTATCAAAGTAACATATTTATTTAGTTACTCTACCTCTTCTCACTCCCTATATAACTTGCAAATGTTCATTTTTTTTCTGTTGCCTATCTTTGTCTTCAGTAGATTGTCAGATCCTCATTCTTTGTTGTCTAATATCTGACAACTGTTCCAGTCTTCAGCCAGCTAGAGAACATTGCCTTCCCAAAAAAGTAGATTAACATTCATGTCCATTGACCATCTCTAATGTCATCACAAGCATTCCTTATACATTTATCCAAACATTCATTAAATGTCTTTGTTGAAGTAAGTGGACATTGCATATTTTTTGTTGTTCCTTATTCTATGCATGCGCTTGCTTGGATAACATTTCGCAACCAATCTTCACCTCCACATAGATGTAAAACATTCCAAGATTTAAGTCGATTCATTTATTTTTACAATTCCTCAATGAACCTGCTCACATTCTGACAAAAAACTCCATAGGCCAACTTATTCCCCTTTCATTTTTTTCATTCACTCATAGCAAACATTTTCATTGTTAAAATAAATTTAATTTATGACCACAATTGACCCCAACATTTCTGTTGCTAAGTGAGACATTTGTTAAGTGAATTTTGTCCCATTTTATTACCTTTCTTGCCAGATTTACCATATTTTTCGGACTATAAGACACACCAGAGTATACATTTTTGTGGAGGAAAATAAGAAAGAAGCTGATTGGGGGTGGATTGGCCTCCCGGACTACCCCCAATCAGCTGTTCCCAGAGGTGAACTTTAGGAACAGGTTCGTTGGTTGTGAGCTCTGCACCTTGCTTTTTTTTTCAGCCTCTCAAACAGAGGTTTCAGAGGTTTTTTTCAACCTCTGAAACAAAGGGCGGGGCTACATTTGATGTATAAGACACACCCAAATTTTCACCCTCTTTTAGGGGGGAAAAAGGTGTGTCTTATACTCCCAAAAATACGGTAACTGAATCACTGTAGTTGTTAAGTTGGTAACACGGTTGTTAAGTAAATCTGGTTCCCCCATTGACTTTGCTTGTCAGAAGGTCACAAAATGTTGTCATATGATCCCGGGACGCTGTAAGTGTCATAAAAATGATCCTGTTGCCAAGCATCTGAATTTTGCTCTTGTGAACACTGGGATGCCACAACATTTATGAAAAACTTTCATAAGTCACTTTGTTCAGTGCCATTGTAACTTTGAACAGTCACTAAACAAACTGTTGTAAGTCAAGGACTACTGTACAGGTGAAATGAATTGCTAGTTGCTGACCCCATTGCACAGCAAACGTAAGAGGTATTGATGGTGGTGCTGAATTTTTACTGCCTCTTTCTCTTTGAAAAGGAGATGTTATGGCAATTGTTATTCTAAAATAGTGTACTAAAAGTTTATATATAGTGTTTATATCTTTTTCCTTTTATTATTGTGGGAGACCAATCAGTTAGACAAATGTAAAAATAGAAAGTTATAGAAACTGCTCTGCAAAAAGATGTATGTATATATTTATGATAGCGACCCAGCCTCTAATAACAGTTGCATTTGTTCCTATCTTCAATGATTGGATAAGTTTGACGAACTGGGGAGAAAGAGGGAAGGAAGGAGGCCAGGAAGAAGAAGTGGATGGGAAGAATGATGAGAAAATGGAAGATTAAACACCAGGTTGTTTCCATTGGAAATCCTGGCCTAAATCCTACTTTACAAAACAGTAGTGTCAGAGGGCCTTGAAGAAGCAAAATAAAAGGAGAATTTATGTTAACCTTAAAAACAACAATTGAAACAACAGCTACAGTAATATGTTGTATCGGTGTCAGATGCAAACAACCAGGTCCCTACCTGTAGAATTAAAGCTAACTACTTTATTGTATTCTGCCTATAGTACAGGAATCTCCCTGGACTGCTTGCCTTCTCTTGGAAATAGATAGATAAGGTTCCAAGCAGCTTGAGGGGCGGGGGTCAGTTCTGGATCTTTGCAGCTGTACAACAATTCAAGCTAACTCCCTGCTTGGTCCCTCCTTTCTGTCTGGCTAGGTGTTTCCCGACATCTGGCAAACAGGCATTGTGTTGATCTGTAGCTGTTTAAAAAATACTGGTCTATTTGGATCTACATGTAGTTAGCAATAAAAAATTAATTTCTACTACATGCAGTTGGTTATATATTATTCAAGTTAATAAATTTCCTCTTCAAATAATTTGTGGGCTATGACAAGATCTGTGGTCTGAATTGAATTATAGTTTATTTTATTTATAAACCATGTTGGCTGGATTCCCACATGTTCAGACATAAACTATGGTTGGCACAATACACCCTGGTGTTAACACCACCCGCTAATGAAAATCAGATAGTACCTTAGCATGGGATTAAAAACCCATGATGCAAATAAATTTTCATAATCTATTCTGTGGAGTAAAAATTAGAAATTTACCTTCTTGAGAAACATTGAGAAATTTACCTTCTTGAGAAACAACCTTGCAAGTGTTAAGGTTGTAATCTGGCACCTTCAGAAAGCTGTATAAGGTCTTTTATTTTATTACAAGTCACCTTAAAATACACCTTTGTTTTAAACGATAAGACTACTAGCTCAAAATACAAGCCCAGAAACTATTCTCGTACAACTGCTAGTATCAGTTTTAAAACATTTCCTGAAGGCAAACCTGCATAACTTTGCTAGGAAATGCAAATGCAGGAATGCAAGAGGTGGCTGCATTTACACTGAACCTCCCTTTCTTATGCTTCATCACCCAAAATGCCAGTTTCAGCTTTGTCAACAGATCTTGACAACAGTAGAAGCTTCTTTGTATAAATAGGTAGAGATCTTTCCATCCCACTTTAAACTTTTAATATCAGGGAGAGACATAATAAACTTTTTCTAACCTAAATAAAATAAATGGCATATCTATTTTAGTTGAAATAGTTTTAGTACTGAAGATTTGATTTCATGAAATTTCTCTAGCAAAGGTGGTGTCAATAATGATGATTCTAATTACCACAATTAATATTCCCAGTCTTTCAGAATCTTGAAATTTTGGGTTTGCTTTGGTAGTTTGTTGGGAGGTCTGTTTAGATTACTGGAGATGACCAGTGGAGCTTATGCTGAGAGCAAATGACAACAATTCACTTTCTTTATGAAAGGACCTCTGTTTCAAAACATACCGTGGCTGTATGGCAACATTCCCTCTCCACAGCCATTGCATATTTCATGCACTCTTATTCCAAGTTCTAACTTTTAAACTTCCAAAAATGTGCTGTTATACATTGGCTGGGTTCACAGATTGTACAACAACATGATAGGTTTTGTTTGGTCTTGGCCAAATGTATTTATTTGTATCCCAACTCAAGGTGGTGAACATATCCAACACACCTTCCTCCTCCTATTTTCACCACCATAACAACAACTCTGTGGGGTGAGTTGGGCTGAGAGAAAGTGACTGGCCAAAAGTCACCCAACTGGCTTTTTGGGGCTTAAACTCACAGTCACCCACTTTTTAGTGGGTGACTTCACCACTAGACCAGGAGTGTCAAACTCAAGGCTCACGGGCCAGATCCGGCCCACAGGGTGCTTAGAACTGACACTGGAAACAGCGAAGAACTGGCCCGTGGTATCTCTGCCAGCAAAAATGGACCTGGGGAGGGCCACATGCGCCCCCCCACCCCCCTGAGCTCTGTTCTTGCTGGGAGAGGGCTGCAGGAGGCTGTCGTGGCCAAAAACGGATGTCGAGCTGGCCACGCCCATCCTGGCCATGTCCCCCCAGCCCTCCAAGGTCAAACTCAAGCCTGATGCAGCCCTCAGGGAAATCGAGCTTGACACCTCTGCACTAGACCAAACTGGCTCTCTACTTGCTACATTGTCCATTTTTAATTTATTGATTGATTGATCACATTTATAGTCAATCATATCACCAAAGATTAGTCTGGGCAAAACACAACCATGTGTAGTTTCTAAACCAAAGTTTACAATTATAACATAGTATTATGCAATCAACTAACTACTATATATTAGGAGATTAGAAAAACTATTTTTTGCCTATCTTGATGTAGATCTTCAGGCATAATATTTTAGAGATTGCCAGATGGTTTCACCCATTCTTTCTCTTACCTTGCATCATATTAATATCTTTAATACACGTGTACACATTAATATGCCTTAATATTCAGAATGTCTAAGCCTAGTCAGGAAAATATACTACTTTACTAACACATTAGATAGATTCAAGTAGGCTAGTTTACTGAATGCAAAAGTTAATTTAGAAGCAAGATAATTCATATATACACCTGTTTGGACTACTGTATTTAAAAGTAGTCAATGTTTGGGTTACTTAGGTTACTCTGAGGAAGGTAAAGATTTATCAATGAAAAAATAATTAGATGATCTTTGTTCTCATAACTACCGAAAGTACAAAGCAAGCCAATTTTTATTAGCTAGCTGAAATCAATTGAATCTCTGCATCAATTTTTTTTACAATTTATTTTTGGAACACACTGTTACTGAATGAGCCTAATGAAATTTGTGTAACAAATAATCAGTACATATTCTAAAAAAATATTAACCCAAGCTTATTTCAGTGAAAGAATGTCATCTTTTAAAGGCCATTTCATATTATTTTGAGGTATTTGGAAATATGCCTGTATAAGCAACTGCGGACAGTGGAATAATTCTGTAGCAGCTTTTCAGTCTGCTTAGGAGATATTTGAGTCTTGTTCCGGCACTAAGTGATGAAAAAATATTATGCTATCATAGGTGCACATTTTAATAATGATATCTTAACAAATAATGCAAATAGGAAAGATTTAAGATGTATCAAATAAAAATTAAACATATATTTGGATGTACAGTACAGCAAGTACTGTACAAAAATGTTTTCGGAAAAGTACTTCATGAAGTTATTTCCACTATTTTGCTAAACATTTCAATATTACTTTCCACTGTAATAGATAAGTCTGCCAATTTTATTTCTACCCAAAGCATTCAAAGCCTACATTAGTTTAGACCAGTGATTCCCAACCATGTTGTGGCCATGCCACACATAAGCATCTCTAAAATCCTGATGCCCACCCCCCTGTGACATATAATTCTTACTATTCAAAAAGTGAACTCCTACTCATGCAGAGGAACCCTAAAAGGCCATTAACTTGGTTTAAACAAGGTTCCAAATTGCCCCCATTAAAAATCAAATTGCCCTCTGTGGGTGTAGGCCCCACATTGGGAACCACTGATTTAGACCATGAGTGTCAAACTCCTGATGTCACATTGCTGTCATGTGACGTATCACAATGTTTTTCCCTTTGCAGAGCTGGGGGTGGGCGTGGCCTGTGTGTGACGCATCCGGCCCACGGGCCACCAGTTTGACACCCCTGGTTTAGATAGAGAAGATACACCTTGGGAGAGCTTGTGTCAACCCCATTGCCACATCAACAAATGTGGCAATATAATGAACTTTCCAGATGTGTAGGGCAATGTTTTATTCTTTTCAGTTTGCACTATATTGAGCACATTTTCCAGAGTTTCCAAATGCCAGAGCAGTTTTTGTTTATAGTTTTGCCTTCCCAGTCTTAAATTGTAATTCTCTGAGGATAATATGAAGACTTTGATAGATATATCGCCTATACTAAAGTACTACACAGTATAGAGAAAATGAACACATCCAGAATGACAGAGTTCGTAGAGTGAGATATTCACAATGTAGAACAATACTCATATCAAGCTTTCTGGTAAAATAGCATAGGCAACAGAATGCTGAACTACATTGCTCAACCCCTTGCCATTGGCCATACTTTGTCAGCAATACCTGGAGTACGATAGGTTGCTAATCTATATGGCTGCTGCAAACATTAGGCAATGGACTTAACTAGCTTTCAGGTTGAGCTCCTTCGAAATGTACTCTAAATGTCTATTCTAATCAAAGTCCAGAAATTATTCTCTGTCTCTTAAAACTTAGAAGTTTGTCAAGCTCATTGTTATTTCTTTACCACGTACAAATTTTTTAAAAGGAAGAACCACTAACTTTATTCCAGGGTATAAAAGCAAAGAAACTGATTCTTACTAGCCAGAGGCTATCCAGATTTCTGTAGACTTGATACATGAATTCCAAGAGAAATTAGATATCTGCTCTTAACCTCTGCACAACTCTGCATAGAATATAAGTCTGTGCGGTGTAATACTATTGAATTCCAAAATGTAGTTTTACTAAAAAGAATTATCTTTAAAAATTGTGTGACATGCATTCTTACAATTTTTTTGCTGTTAAGTTAAAACAGACATTGCCGAAAGTTTTGGCAAGAATTGGCAATAACCAAAATGAAACTGGTTTTTTTTCCTCCTGTTGTTTGCTGGAGCATACTAATCATCACTTTGTACTTTGTTTTTGAGTTTTCAGAGTCTTGAGTTTTGTTTTGAAAAAAAAATAGGGAGATGAGTTTTTACTATCCTATCTGTAGATGCCCTTAATTTGGAGGTTACACGGGATATTCTTGTATCCCAGAAGTCTCTTCTTTCTATTATATCCTTCATTCAAGTTATATTATTTATTTATTTATTTCTGAGATGAATAACATTTCTTGAGGTTGTTCTGCACAGAAACTTATGGGAACTGCTGAACTTTGATGAAATTCTTATTTATGAAATGTTTGTTGCCTTTACTGACTGTCGTCTTTATTGACTATGGACACATAGTTAATCCAGCCCCCAGCCACCCAAGACTCTTTATTTTTTGAGAGTTATCCAGAAATCATTCTGTGTTATAGAATGGTTTTTAATTTTTAATGTCCTGTTTGACTTTTTGAAAGTTTATGATGTGACCTTTATAATGATTTTATATCGTGCAAATCTCTCACTGTATTGTTCTAGTAAAGGTGGGATATTCTTTATTGAATAAACATTTTTGTAGAATTTTTTTTTTTTAAAAAAAGATGTCATGTTATACCATACAACAGGTTGTCAAATTGGTGGCCCATGGGCCGGATGCATCACATGCAGACCATGCCCACCCTAGCTCCACAAAGGGAAAATGTCATGTGACAGCAATGTGACGCCACGAGTTTGACACCCGCGCCATACATTATATATTCTCCCCATCTGAAAGTTGCAGCTGTAGATCAGTGGTGGGATTCAAAAATGTTTTCTACTGCTTCTGTGGGCATGGCATGGCTTGGTGGGCGTGGCTTGGGCGTGGCAGGGGAAGGATACTGTAAAATATCCATTCCCACCCCACTCCAGGGGAAGGATACTGCAAAATCCCCATTCCCTCCCAATCAGCTGGGACTCAGGAGGCCGAGAATAGATGGTGTTGGGGCCAGTCAGAGGTGGCATTTACTGGTTCTCCGAACTACTCAAAATTTCCGCTACCGGTTCTCCAGAACTGGCCAGAACCTGCTGCATACCACTTCTGCTGTAGATCAGATAAAGCAATGCTTAGGACATTAGTATTGCTTTTCATAAAATAAAAATGATATTAAAATACAAGAGAAGCAGCTACTTCATTTGTAAATAAAACAAAAAAAGCAATAGATTTCAAATTCCAGAGAATTACGGGTGGGAATCAAAATAAGAGAAATATTAGCAATAAAGGTAGTTGGTGAACTATGCCATTTCTTTCTTTGAAATCATTTTAAGAAGTGAAAAAGGAAAGTAAAGCAATTCAAGTGCTAATACAATATTATTGTTATAAAGCAATCAGATGGAATAACTACAAAAGTATTGCTCTGGTCTTATACATCTATTAATTTTACTAAGAATATAACTTCAGTTGTGAATTTCCTAATTTCCCTGTTACTATATGCTTGCTATCCCAACACATTGGAGAATAGCAAATTAGGAAAGCTAATTTAGAGTTGGTTTGTTAGCTGTGTTGTAATCTCTCTCTCTCTCCCCCTCCTTCCCCCCTCTCCCTCTCTCCTCTCCCCCTCCCTCTCTCTCCCTGCTCAATATTGTTTTTCAGCTAGAAAAAGCAAACAACATTCTGTTTCATATTTTAACTAGCTAACAGTGGGAAGTTTTAAAAACTTTTCTGGTTGAAGCAACAGAAAGGAGTAAATGAGGAGGAGTAAGAGTGATGGGGTTGATGTGCTTGCCAGGAATGTTCACGATGCAAAGATTTGCTGTACTGTTGAAGATAATAGCTTTTTAAACATCTTAAATCTGTTTCCTCCACCCTTACAATCTTGTGTAGAATGGAAGTGAATGGAAATGATAGAATTCTGTATCTCTTCCAGAAATATGATAAAGGTTTTGAGTGTTCAGTGAATGTATCTTATTGTAAATATAGGACTAGAAAATGTTGATATAGGCTATCTCTCATGTTACTTGATATTTGTAGGCTAGCCATAACTAAATGTTCCCTGTACAAAACAAAACAAAATAGAATCACATTATTTACCTGATTGGAACCAAATGAATTCCATTACTGATTTTTTTTAAAAAAACAACAACCGATTTTATGAAATTTATGGACTAAAAACTATACTACAGACACCAAGAACATGTGAAAACTGTATATGATCAAAGGAAAAAATAAAGAAGTGTTCAATGTTGTATTGATATGTACAAAATAGAATTTCATTTTCGCAGATGCTGTCCATTTTGTTGAATCCTAATAAAGACAGTATTGTGAGTCAGGTGCAGATGACACAATCTAAACAAAGCATTTACTGATTTGTTCATATGAGTTATGTTTATCTGACATTTCAAACACTTTTAATGTGCCTATCTTGATACATATATATTGAGATGTTTCCTTAAATTACAGGAATGCAAAATGATTTTATACTTATATGGTGATACAGGAATGTATTTTTTTGTACATAGTTTAATTTAAAGATGTGGAAATTATTGTTAGCTTTTTCTATCTGGAATAAGACAATCATATTCTTTTGTACTGAGATTTAAAATTAAATTAGATAATTTCAAATCAGTGAAGGTCAATGATTTATGATAGCTTTATTCACCTATGTATTAGAATGAATATTATTTTTGTTTCTGAGCAAATGTATTGGTATTACAAGAATATTAAAATTAGTTTGTTACTAGTCATATGTAATATGGAAGGTATCTAGGTTAGCTAGGGTACTTGACGTATAGTTGGAATTCATGAATTGCTTGAAGCATTAATTTTCAAGGCTACAGTTTTGTATTTAGTCTTTATTTCATTAAGCATCCACATTCATGTCCCTAATAATCAGTTCATTTTGTGTGGTCCAAAGATACAAAAAATCCCCTTCTGCTCCTTTGGTAGGAAAAAACATGTTTTCCATTTTCAGAGATTTTATATAATTTCATGTGTGCTCACACACTTTTCTTCTATATTAGTTTAGATTAAAAACAAATGCTTCTCCCCCACCCAAACTTTGCATGTAGCAATTGCAGAGTTGTGAAAAATAAGTCCTATTTCAGCTTTTTGTTTCTTTAAAACAGCTATCAGTGATGTCAGAGTCAATACTAAAAGCATTAAGAATGCTGGCAAAATGTAATGCAGCTGCAATCCAACATGATGCTGGAAATGGGGTTGAGAACATAAAGGCTTTCCATATTCCCAGGGCGCACAACTGCTTGCGGCCTTGGCTTTGATCTCTTCAAAGGCTGCTCCCTCCTCCTCGGTGGAGAGACTTGGCTGCCACTCGCTTGCATTGAAAAAAGGCAGAGGTCTCTATTCAGGCAGAAATCAATCACTGTGCAGGAACAATTATGTGTAATTCAACCATCATGAAAACAGGATGAGATTATGGGTTTGTTACCTGAGTGACTGTGTAGAGATGGGGAACTCTGAACACAGGAGTCCTGCTGACATGCCACATCTTGATGACAATTATAGACATATGAATGATGTAGCGGGCGGGGGAGGTGTGATGACAAATGCTGGTCACGCTGTCCAGCAGAGCAGAAAATGAGGTTACAATTGGGAGATAATGTTTGCATATGTAACCATATTTCATCAAGCTGGGAAACTTCAGGGAAGAGGAACGCTGGGCTACAGTTTAAAAAAAAAGAAAGTATGTCTGTAACGTTGTGTACTTGATATAATTCATTTTCCCGTTTGTTTAGAAACTCTTGTCAAGGGATTATATTGACAAATATCCCAGCAATGTTTGTAGATATGAAGATGGGACGGCGGGAGGGGGCAGGAGGAGAGAATGGCAACAGGAATCATGGGTAATTCCAAAGATATCTAAAATAGGCTGCTTTAGAGCATGCCTAGCTTTGTGCTTGCTAGTGATGGTTGATGAATTGCTGGGCTTTTGAATTACAAGTATAAATGCCTCCCACTGGTTTTCCATCCAAGTTGGGCTTCATGGTAGCATTTGTGTAGCATTGAACTTTTTTTTAATGTGTAGAAATTGTAAAGCTCCTTTCAAAATATTTCAGCCACAAGCTTTCTATTTCATCTGCAAACAATCTTTTTTAAAAGGAGAGTGAGGAAAGATTGCTACATTAGGAGCTGATAGAATAGAATAGAATAGAATAGAATAGAATAGAATAGAATAGAATTCTTTGGCCAATTCTTTGACACACAAGGAATTTGTTTTTGGTGCATATGCTGTCAGTGTACATAAAAAGACACGATATATTCATCAAGAATCATAAGGTACAACACTTAATGATAGTCATAGGGTACAAACAAGCAATCAAATCATACTAGGAAACAATCAATATGATGTAGCAACATACTTATTTTTTTAAAAGTACCTTTATTGACAACAAAAGTAGTTTAAAACATCCAGTTTATTCTAGTGGTTCAGATGTTGGATTAGGAGCAGGGACACCTGCTCCCAATCCAACTCCTAACCCTGCCTTAGGGACAGAATTTGGAGGAGTTGTCTTCTCCAAAGCTTACAAAAAAGGCAGTGACAAACCACGTTGCTTAGAATATTGTTTAGGCTTGTCTGTCTGAAGTCAATTGACTTGAAGGCAAAATAAATGAATAACATCTTTTAATTGAGAAACCATCCAGGACTGATGGATTTTAAAAGTGTCTCTTTATTGTAAAATATATGATCATCCACCAGTGTCTCCCCTACCCCACCCAAAGCAAAATGAAATGGCTAAGAGATGGCTTGTTGTGAATGCCATCAATACTCAGTTTTGATACATGAACTCGATTTACCGTTTATGCTGCTCAGGCTTTAGACATCAGAAGCATCAGAGCTGCTTTGAGTTACAGATCTTCAAACAATAAGTCAAAACAAAAAATCAATCCCGCTGGTCCCTGGCTGTAGTCATCTAAAGATAAAAGAGAAAAATAAAGTTATGCTAAAGCAGATAGAGAAAAGGAATAGATATGTCAAGGAAACTCAGAGGACAAGTGTAGAGTTGAAATGGGCCTAGCCTGAGCCAACATCAATGCGTTTTTATCTTATCAAAAAGTTTTAGGTTTGCCAATTCTCTTCAATCTAGATCCACTCTGCTCCAGGGCAGCCTGAAGCACTGGCTTCAATGAAACTGCTTTCTTCTACTTTCTTAAACATAATCACAGAGGAATTAGAATATATTTCACTCGTGGTGTAAAACTTTACTGTATTGGTAAATTAAAGACTGAAATAACTCCTCCATGCTTCACTACATATGAATTCAGGTCTTTCTGTAACATTTAATGAAAGGTGTAGGCCAGTTAGGAAGAATCTACAAAAACCTGATCTTCTCATAATTTCATGAATGTGTTAAGGTAGTTTTCTTAGTAATAATATGGAAGTACTTGCCACTGTTTTTCTCCCCCAAGGTTCCCAATCTAGCCTACAGTTTGATAAGACACTGACAGTCCCCCATTTACACTCTCACCAGGGTCAGCCTGCTTAGCTTCCAAAACAACCATAGTCACAACCATAAAAGTAACAATTGTGAGGTAGAATCCTTTTCTAACTGTTAAAAATAACCTGAAACTTACAGCTTTCTTATTTGAGAGAAAATTGCGTTCAGGTTTTTTGTAAATTAAGAGAATTTATTTTTGGGGGGAAACATCTTGATTAGTTTAGATCAGGGGTATCAAACTCGATTTCATTGAGGGCTGCATCAGGATTGTGTTTGACCTCGGGGGACCAGGGTAGGTGTGGCCAGGGTGGGCATGGCCAGATTGATGTTACTCATGTTGGGGGGCACCTGTGGTGGCCCGAAAGCTCTGCCAGCAAAAACAGGCTCCCAAGCTCCATTTCCTGCAACCCTCTGCCAGCGAAAATGGACCTCGGGCGTTCCATTTTCATTGGCAGAGGCACCACAGGCTGGTACTTTGCTGTTTCCAAGGTGGCCCCATGGGCCTAGAGTTCGACACCTCTGGTTTAGACCAAGCCTGTAAAACTTGTAGAGAGGGAGGGGCAATGTAAACAAATTAAAAATTATTGCAGATTGCAGAGGAATACCCTGATTAGATGTTTGGTGGCTAGCAGAATGGTGGCCTGAGCTGGTGGTGGTGAGGCCTGAAAGTGTTAGAGATTATTGACAGAACCTTTTGAGGGCAATATTGACTTTTTAAAGAGTGCCAACACAAGGTTGCTTAGTTGGGTCATATGTTGTGCAGGTCCACTTTAGATGTTTATTGTGAAGGAATCGTCTACAATGAGAAGGTATGTGTAAGGGAGCCTTTCCTAACACTGTCCAAATACCATGGGAAAGCTACATGATTGATCTATGACTTTCTGGACTGGAATAGCAATGTTTCCATAATTCCAATTTCGGTTATTTGGATGCGTTTGTGGATAAAATTGCATGACCTATATATACACGTTATGTAGGCAAGCATGGTAGACTGTCTGCCTATATCATAACTTTCAGGCATTGAATGTGGTTTGAACAATTCTAGTTATTCTCTGGGCTGACATGTCATTTCTTCATTTGCCAGTGGGAGAAACTTGCTCTGAGGCTTGAGATACTACAATTAAAATTAATATGAAATGAAATGAAATAATTCAAGCAGAAAAACATTTAATCACACAAATGCCTGCTTAACCATATCCTTACACAAGCTTAGATTTTGTATAGCTTGAGGAATGGGATAAGCAGCTACTGAGAATTCCTCATAGCACATTTTTGATTTTTGGATTTCTAGAAGGATGGTTATACAGTGTGCCCATCTAGAGACTGCTTTTAATAGTTCTTTCCTCTGTTTTCTCAGAGCAATAGAAAGTATAGGCCAGCAAAGAGAAAACATATGTAAAGTTATTGACATATACCTGGTTACAACTTCTGTAGTTCTCTGGCAATCATGAAACTGGAAAATATACCCTGAAAGAAATTATGGCTTAAAACTATGTGCAATTCAGTTGACATGGACTTTCCCAGATGTTATAGCAGAGGTGTAGCACCAGGGCCATAAGCAAATCTCCAAAACATTGTGCCAGGACATTAGAGACATTTAGGAGTTATAACTAAACAGTGTACATTTATTGTGCTATGAAGAAAAATGATTAAATACATGATTGGTAAATAGCCGTATATTTAACTTTAATTAAATTTAAATCTTAATAAAATTATTCAAAATCACGTTTAATCCTACCCACTCTCCAATTCTTTTTTGGAATAAGTAACAGCTAAAATCAAAATACAGTGTAACAGTCAAGTATAATTGAAAGTCAGTTATAGTGTTTGGGCTAGAAAAGGTTACAAAATGGCTTTAAGTTTATGAGAAAAGTGATTATCTGAATTGATGTTTGCAAGAGGTGATAAAATAGCAAATGGGTACTTTATGAAATGTATTACAGCGGAACAGATTAAGTTTGCCTAGGTCAAAATGTACATGCTGAAATATAATATGTTAATAGTAGTACAATAAGAATATACGTCAGATTTAATCTGGATTATTGAGTTATATTATGGCAGCTGCATCTGGAAAATAAAACCTTTCTAGGTATCTTCATCAATGCCTGCTTTTAATTCAGATTGTCTCCTTCATATTGCCACGTAAATTTCATGTCATGCTTAATTGAAAAGATTATTTATTTTGATCCTATTCTTTGTTGGTTAATTGAGTTTCTAGATTTGACTCATCATTTCTACAATGTTTTCTTGTACATCATGTTAATTGCAAGTTCCTGTTCTATCCTTTGATACTTATATCTGAAGCAACCGTTCTTTTGTATACGGTAGTAAACCAAATTTGGCTTGGGTTTGTAGAATACTATGGTAGTCTGTTCTTAGAAGCTCCAGTGCAATGTCATATTATAAGGCTCAATTTGAAAAATGTCCTGTAAATTCTTAATTGAGGAGCCAAAAGATCTAAAAGAAGTTATGGTGTCTTCCAAGGTATCATAATATGACAGAGTTGAGTAGCCTTTCATAATCTGATATTTTCGAGATTTGCTAGACTTGAAGTCTCTTAATTCTACAGTTTTTAGAGCCAGCATTGCCTTTAGAATTATAGGAATTTGTCCAACACAGCTGAAGGAACCTATCTGAAAAATGCTGCAGCAGAGAAAGAGGACTGACTGTGATATTTAGAGGCATCTGATTGTACACAGTTGGAAGCAATATTCTAGATTACTTGGATTTTGGTCTCTCTTAGCAAGGCAGTTTCTTCTGTGTAGTAGTATATTCTGGTTTTGCAACTTGACCCATTTCCTCCCACTTATGACTGTATGACTGTAACTTGTTGCTGCATCCTTACAATTTATATTGATTGTTTCCTAGTATGATTTGATTGCTTATTTGCACCCTATGACTATCATTAAGTGTTGTACCTTCTTAACGAATCTATCTTGTCTTTTTACGTACACTGAGAGCATATGTAACACCTCTCCTGCGCGAGCTGCACTGGCTTCCGGTGGTCCTCCGGGTGCGATTCAAGGTGTTGGTGACCACCTTTAGAGCGCTCCATAGCCTAGGACCTGGATATCTACGAGACCGCCTTCTGCCACCGAAAGCCTCCCACCGGCCAGTACGCTCCCACAGAGAGGGGCTCCTCAGGGTGCTGTCAGTCAAACAATGTCGAGTGGCGGCCCCCAGGGGGAGAGCTTTCTCTGTGGGAGCACCTGCCCTCTGAAACGAGCTGCCCCCGGAGATACGGACGATTCCAGATTTACGTACTTTCCGCCGGGCCCTCAAGACTTTTTTATTTCAACAAGCCAGGCTGGCCTAACTTCTCTAATTGTTTAATTTTAATTTGAATTTTAAATAGGATATTTTAATTGTTGGGCCAAATTGTTTAATATATTTTAAATTGTTTTTAAATTTCTGTATTCTGTGTTTTTTACTTTTGGCTGTTCACTGTCCTGAGTCCTTTGGGAGAAGGGCGGTATATAAATTTAAATATAAATAAATAAATAAAATAAATATGCACCAAAGACAAATTCCTTGTGTGTCCAATCACACTTGGCCAATAAAGAATTGTATTGTATTGTGTTGTGTTGTGTTGTATTGTGTTGTTCAGGTAATAGGTAAAGAAAATAATTTGTTCGTTTTTTTTCTTTCCCTGAGTTAGTTATTGCTTCCTATTATACAAGTAATCCTCAATTTACAACCATTTATTTAAATGTCTATGGAGATTCTCAGTCATACAGATCATGACTGTCCCGAAGATGCTTTTTCAAAAGGCAACTGGAGTTTCTGGTTTTTCTTTGAAGATGTTTCACTTCTCATCCAAGAAGCTTCTTCAGCTCTGACTGGATGTTGGGGTATGGAAGGATTTTGCAGAAAGATGGTCATTTGCTTTGTTTTTAGAAAGTCTTTGAGGCCACTTGGAGGTTTATCTGTGTCCTCAGAGTCACCTGAGTAATGCAAATGGGTGTGGAGCCTTCTTGGAACTGTTGAAAGGACTGTGTTGTAGACTGGAGTTAGATGATGTCGTATCTCTCTGTTTCTGTTGAGAGAGGGCTGTTCAGTTTTGACATAGGTGGGCTCTTTGACCCATCTTTCAAACCAGCAGTCCTCTCTGTCCAAAATGTGGACTCTGCTGTCTTCAAAAGAGTGGCCTTTGTCTTTTAAATGCAGATGGACTGCTGAATCTTGTCCTGATGGGTTTGCTCTCTTATGTGTTATCCTTTTGTTGCTTCTTGAGAAAGCACCTTTGGGACAACCATTTATTTACTGACCAATCAAAGTTACAATGGCACTGAAAAAAGTGATTTATGATTGGTCTTTCATGCATTGCAGCATCCCCAGAATCATGTGATCAAAATTTAGATGCTTGGCAACTGGCATGTATTTTTGACAGTTGAAGTGTCCCAGGGTCATGTGATCACTATTTGCAAACTTTCCAGTTGGTTTCCAATAAGCAAATTAATGGAGGAAGCCTAATTCACTTAATGACCACATGATTCACTTAACAACTATGGCAAAAATGTCATAAAACTGGTACAATTCACTCAACAACTGCCTTGCTTAGCAACTGAAAATTCTGGTCCTGATTGTGGTTAAGTTGAGGACTACCTCAATTGGAAGTAGAAATGTGTGGTTTTGTGGCTTCCAAGCAACTTAGGAAAGCCAACCTTATTTGAGCTTGTAAGAAAAATTCAGAATGGGAAGCTATGATTAACCAATTTAATTATACTTAACTAACATGTTAATTTGGAAAAGTAAAATAAAATAAAAATAAGATAGATTTGTTCATATATAAATTTATGGTGTGAGATAATTGGCCAAATGTAGCCTATATTTAAGATAACATCACTTAATTGCTCAAATGGAAGTGGCATGATCTGACAAAACGAAATAGGTGGTAGCAATGACGACGTGAGCTAGTAATTCTTCTTTTGCATGTTCTTAGGTAGAAGCAAATAAACTTATATTATTATCATAAACCCTAGGCTGATAGGTACACATGGAAAGCTAATAAAAGGAAAATATGAGTCTTACAAACATGTATTCACACGTAGTGACGTAGTTATAATATGAATCGAACAAAAGAAAACCATATTAAGGCAGGGGTTTTATCAGATCAATTGTAATTAAAACATGGTATGTATCTAGTTCAGATAAGATGATAAACAGTGTATAGTTACTATAGTTTCTTGTCTGTGTACAAATTGGTCTATCAGGTGAAAATGTCTTATCAGATTGCATTTATATTTTTTCCATGGATAACTGGAGTATAATAAATACGCTGTCAATTTTGCTGCTTGGGTTTCTTTCTTTTTTGCTTGGATGATGATTTTGTTGTTGTTTTTGTTCATGCAGATTGCTGGATACTGTGTGTTGTTGTACGAATTAATATAAATTTAACAGGCTGTATTACTATTGAAATATAAAACACCTCTATTAAATATGAACCACTTTCCCCTTTTAGGGAAAGCAAACAAGGTACTTGATAGATAAAAATTGAAGTAGAAAGAAACTAGACAAGTTTAGGATTTTTTAAAAATTGGAATAATCAGATGGCATTATTTTGAAATGAATTGAATGAATTATTAACTTAAAATGGGATAAAGGGACTTTCCAGGATCATAATGTTTTATAATGTGGAATTACAGAGAAGTGATAATAACCAAATGATTTCAGCATTTTTCATTTAGTAAATATCCGTTACCAGCTTTTTCTGTGCAGCTTGTATAAGCACAGATTCTGGTGTGGCTCACAATAAATTTGTGATAATTCTTTGTTCTTTTGTACTATGATCTTTATGAAAGTCTGTTGTAATTTCTAGAATCACTGAGTGTAATTTTTAAGTCTTGATTTTTAATGTTGTGAGCAAATACAACATGCTCATGCTTAATGTTTAATCATTACCTTAATTATATATCAATAGTATTCTACTTTTCCTTTGTTTTATAGTTAATAGCTTTTAGTTAATAGTTAATACCACTTTTATGTTTTACCATTTGGCTTCACTGTGGCCACTAGAATTCTCTTGAGTGTACAGCGCTTGTGGCATACATTTTCCTCCAATCTATAATCTTTTCTTTTCTAGGTAACTAGTCCTTAGTTGGCCTGTTTCATATTGAGCTTTCTTGCCACATGTCTCAAGTGTTTCAGATTTTACATGACTTGGGACTTCAGATTAATTTTGGAATGATAAACAAACAAACAAAGTATTTCCTTCTGGCTGAAAAGGTCATATAATTCATAAAGCCATCAATTGTCAAGGGAATTACTTTCTGATTACATCAGATGGAAGTTCTTTCATGAAATGTTTCTTCCACAACTGTAGTAAATTCCTAATTTGTCCTATGACTGCAGCCATTAATTTGCATTTTGGGATGTCCCAGGATTCAGATGTCAAGCTGCTTTATTTCTTCATTTTTCCATTCTACCTGAATCAAATCTTTTCACTTGTGGATAGATACCATCAGTCTTCCTAAGAGTGTAGTCCTCACATCACCTTCCTTGACTCAGATCCTCATTATCAATATATCCATATCTAGGTTGACATTTCATCTTTGATTCTTTATCACCTGAGATACTTGGTTCAATTTGAAGATATATCAAGGAATGGACCTCTTCTACGACTGTTCATAACGACAAGAGAATCAATGGAAATGAGCATAGAGAAGGTCCCATCCTTGAGAAGAACTGCATGGATTCAGCCAATTGCATTCCTATTTCACAATTGTCTCAGCAGTCATTGTTCACTTCTGCGTTGCTGTATATTTTGCTTTATTGAGCTATTTCCATTTCCCAAACTGCGAATTTACTATTTATCAGATACAAGAGTGCAATGTGGATATCAATTTATTTTGTCTCAACGATTGGACAATTCAGACGCTTCTCCTGACTTCTGAGTAGCCCTTCATAAGAACTTATTTTGCCAAGATAATATACTTCAGATTTCACACAAAAAACAATGGCTTGGTGTTTATTTTATAACAATATACCTCACACATTTTTTTCCCAATCTACATTTTGGTGGATGGTACCTTTCTCTTATATACTGTAATTCACTAGTAAGGCACTTCATGAAAGTTGTCTCACCTCTATCTGCTGGTATAAACACCGCTAATTCTCTTTCTGTTATTATCCAAGCTTTTTAATATAATGATCACTGTTCCCATAATCTCCTCCTATAGAAGCATTGAGAATCCATCCATCCTTATTCTTCAAATGGGCACAGTAGTTATTTACCCAGTTGTTTTCTTTCCTCCAATATCACTCTGTATTCTATTTGAGACAGGATCTTACATTAGTTATCATTTTTCACAGTCCATCAACAGTGACTGAGAAAGAGTTCTAGTCTCTTTATGTTTGTTTTGGATGGAACTGAATGCATCCAGCATCATTCTGAAGAGATGGTGTCCATTTTAGGCCTTTCAAAGTTCACTTAAAGAATTGAGGATTACCTTCATAATGATTGTCCAAATGTATAGTGACCTCTGTCTAAGAATGTATGGAATGTGAGAATGACCTTGGAAGATATGGAGAATGATCAGATAAAAGAAGGAGGAGAATTTGCAACTCAACAGGCAGAGAAAGAAACATAAAAAGGATTTGCCTAATTTATCTGGTGGTAAAAAGAGATAGCAAGAGATTTGTAATTTTATACTTCCAAGATTCTTTTAATATAAGTTTATAATAAGGTGGAGTTAGGTCATTGTGTTGTGTTTCCTACCTGGACTACTTGGGTGGCTAAAATAGAATCCTATGAGCTGACCAAAGAATAGTCTGCCTTTCATATGTCATATGTCATATGTCATATGTCATATGTCATATGTCATATGTCACAAGAGTGACAACTGCATTCATATTTGCCTTTGCAGAATCTCTTCTAAAGTTCTAAAATCAGACTAGTGCTGTACAGATTTGAAAAACTACTGTATTTTTCAGAGTATAAGACATACTTTTTCCCCCTCCTAAAAGAAGCTGAAAATTTGGTTGCATCCGAATGTAACCCTGCCCACCCACTGGACCCCACTCTTCGGCCTCTGCGCATCCTCTTCCTGGCTGCAGAGATTGTCACTGACAATGGCTTATGTCTTAACTTTCGGGCCAAAATTTATATATATTTTTAAATGTTTTAATATTTGTATTCTATGTTTTTTATCTTGGCTGTACACCACCCTGAGTCCTCAGGGAGAAGGGCGGTATATAAATTGGAAATTAAATTAAATTAAATTAAAATTATGTTTTTGGGCTCCGTGCGTCGCATTTTCAGCCTCCAAACGCTCCATTTGAGAGCCCTTTAAGGCTTCAGGGATTGCCAAAGCACATCACTGCCGATCGCTGCCCGAAAATGTGATGCGTTTGGAGACTGAAAAGGTGATGCGCGGTGCCCAAAATGGCTACCTGGAACAACTGCTGCCTTCTCTTACCCCTTCTATGCTTCTCCTGTGTTAGTCACTGGATCTCCCTCCAACAATCAGCTGTGCTTTTGAAGTTGTTTTTCAGTCCCAACCAGCCCCAACCTCAAAACCAGCGAGCAAACTAATGTGCTGAAGCTGACCAGGCTAAGGACTAGCCAGATGAATACCTGGTAGGCAGAATTTTTCCTATTTTCCTCCCCAAAAACTAAGTTGCATCTTATACTCCGAAAAATATTATTTTGTTTTCTTGAGCTACCCACTTTACTGCATGCTTTTTATCTTACTCAGTTCCCTAGTCTACTGTTTCCTCAGCAAGCAAATCAGACAGCATTACTTGAACCAGCCCAATATGAAAACATCACTTGTAATGCAGAAGAGGAGAACACAGATAGGATTTCATTTGCAGTAGCATGGGACAAGTATAATCGTTTTAGGTTTCTGTCCTCCACAAAAAGATAGTGGCCTGTATTGTCAGCTGGGAAAACTGATAATGTGAATAAGCCCTCTATCTAGATATGACAAGATATGAAGCTGCCCTCTACCAGTTTAATGCATACCCTATTGGCTACTCAGAAGAGATATGATATGGAACCTAAGTAATTATGGCTCCTTCAACAAGCCATGGTTAAACCATTTATATTTAGAGTCATATATAAACTTAGCTACTACACGAAGTATATGGTGTTCGGTTCTAAGGAAGGAAGGAAAAAAAATATTGCATGATCAAATATGCCCTGATTTTTTTTTTTTTTTTAAAAAAATACAAACATCAGTAAAATCCAACAAATTTTCAAATTACAGTTTGTAAGAAGAGCTGATGAGATAAATGCAAGCGGAATAATTTTCGTATTACAAACCTCATTTAGCAATTTCCAGACTCTAAAATCGGTCTGCTTGATAACATGTATTTTGAGACTTTTTGCTAACAAATGCTACTCAATTTGTTTTCCTACGATTGAGTTAAGTATAGATGACCTGATAATGCACTTACTTTCCAAAAAGAAAAAGAAAACATTCTGATTCACAGCGTAACCCTTCTGATTTCATCTCTTGAAAGAATTAGATTACTGTTTAGAAAAGCTTTGAAAACCTCAATATTTAAAGCACAACTGTACTGGCGTAGGATCTGAAAGAGAAATGTTGGCAAGGAGAATGAAGAATAGATGAGAGAACACTGACAAGGTTTGTTTGGGAGATTTTACCCGGTATAGTGACTTGTTGACTGCCTTCATTGACAATTTTTTACAGTTACTGTTTCAAAACTAGTTAAAGTAACCATAGAAACTTCCCAACCTTTCAGTTTCCTCTGTTTGGAAGATAACTACTGGTATAAATATTGAAGCAATTCCATGGTAAGGCATAAAAGCAAGGTCCAGGTGAGACTACTTGAGACTGATGTTATTATCTATATGGAGATTAAATCAGCTGCTCTTTTGTGAACGGCTTTTCTGTTGAATGGGATGCTGAAACACAAAAACATACTACAAACGGAATGCCTGTTGGTTTTGGTATCGCTGCTAGATTTTCTAGTTGCTGTTATAATGAGGTTTGCAGCATTCAGAAATGCTGCTTACTTTATACAATGTGAAAGCACCCTAGTCAAAGCTGTGAAGAAAGCATCCCTGCCTATATTTTATTTATGAAAGTGTGCTTGTTTGACTTCAATAATTCTAAAGCTTGGAGGAAAATACTTGTAGAGCTAGTTACACAGAGGCCTTCCTGAAATTTGGCTTTATGTATGATTATTATTGTTGTTGTTGTTGTTGTTATTATTTGGTTGTCATCGGATTAAGGTCGATTCATGGGCAACCTTGTGGATTGTTGTTCTGATCTGTTTTTGATTTTCAGTCTGACAGCTAATTGTTGCTACAGTAGCATCCACTCTATGACCTTTCTATTCAATCATCATTATTTTATTTTTAGTTATTACCTTGATCTTATTGAAATGTGGATTTCCTTTAATTGTAATTCTTTCCTCAATTCAGTCATTTAAAAGAACAGAAGATTAAATCTGGGATGAAGAAAACCAAAAGCTTTGGTGCTCATAATGTCAAGAAATATAGACTGGTGCACTTCTAAAACACAGCTATGGTCAGAACAGTCTCCTGGAATAATGAAATTAAAACGTTCAGCATTTGTAATTCCGCCTTTATTCACAATTGGTTATTAACCTTTGTTTTTAGCTTTATGGTTAAAGACTGTTTTGAAATTTCAGCTTTCACAAGTTGTTTTTCATGTCTTCTTCATCAGTTCTTTGTTTTGGTGTTCTGGAAAGAAAATGGCATAATTTTTCGTGCTCGTCTTTCCTAGAGAAATAAAATGATTAGATTTACCACAATCTAATTGGAAAATGAGTTCTGATTTCTGTTGGGCAGTCTGGCTGTAGATATGAATCAGATCAGATCTACAAATGAAAATGTAGAGTGTGCCTGAAAGTGTAATATAAGGGGGTGTAATACTAGATAGCAACCTTCAGTGAACAAATAGTGAAATGACAAATGAATGCTTGATTTGTCTCATAGCTATCATTAAAGCAAATTACTTTTTGGATTGATTATGTGATATCAAGTTATTTTCAACTTCTAACAACCACATCTAAGATACCATTTCTCCATGACAATCTATCCCTAGCCTAGTCTTTCGGGTCTAGCAAAGGGGTGGGGGAGTCTCGATATATCACGTGATGCCACCAAGACGACATGAGTTTGACACCCCTGCTCTAGGGAGTATGTTTGTCTAGTTCCTTCAAATTATGTATAAAATAGGATAATATAATTACACAGATGGCATAGATATTTCTATTTTGTCTTAATGGCTTCAAGCTTTTCTTTTTGGGGGGACGGTATAGTATATTTTTAAGGCATCACACTGCTTTTCTTCCTCTTCAATTCTATCTTGATTCTTGGGAGATGAATTGAAATGCCTTCTAAACAAAGTCATAATGATTACAATATTTTATTTCAACTGCATTTTAACTGCAGTTAAATGATGGGGTACTTATTGTTACTGTAACTGACTGTCCACCTTGCTGCTGGTCATCCTCTTCTATTTCCTTCCTTCCTTCCTTCCTTCCTTCCTTCCTTCCTTCCTTCCTTCCTTCCTTCCTTCCTTCCTTTCCCTCCCCTTCCCCTTCCCCCTCCCCTCCCCTTCCCTCCCTCCCTCCCTCCCTCCCTTCCACAGCATTAGAGCGTTTGCCAGAGAGCTAGTCTTTGCATAAGATCTCTAAAATAGAATAATTTGAGCCTGTTCATTTATGCCTATAGGAAGAATTTGCTTGATGATCCATTGGTTTGAATCCATGGCTGTCCTCAGTGTTCTCAGAAGTCTTCTTTGGTACCTAGAATTAGACCTAGCATTAACAGAATTAGGGCAAGGAATTAATCCCAGGAACAGCCTTCTCTGTAGTGGCCATTCACATCTAGACTACTTTTCCCAGAGAAGTACACATGGCCTTGTCTATGTGAAGTGGAGCCCTCAACGTTTATTCATTTGATTTTAGTTTGGGAGTATTTGAATAAGGGTCTAGAAATCTAGTTTTAAAAATAAGTTTTGATATGCTAGTAAGTTTCCTCTGAATTTAAAAAAGAAATTTGATTATATTTGTTGAGTATGTAAAACTGGACTTTTGTGTTATTTAAACTAAGCTGACTTAGGACAATGGTTAAGAAATGTATTAAATAAGTAAAAAAGAAATGTGCTTTTTAATGCTATAAAATAGTTAACAATTTTCTAAGGCTTGTATTTGGTTCTATGATCTGTGTTCTTCTGAACCCTCCCTACTGTTGTATGGAAACACAACTACTGTTGGCTAATTGATACAGAGAATTAAAGGAATTTAGAGTTGCGTAACTATACAGGTATGGGACATGGTGGCTCAGTGGCTAAGACGCTGAGCTTGTCGATCGAAAGGTCGGCAGTTCAGCATTCAAATCCCTAGTGCCATGTAACGGGGTGAGCTCCCGTTACTTGTCCCAGCTTCTGCCAACCTAGCAGTTCGAAAGCAAATAAAAAATGCAAGTAGAAAAATAGGGACCACCTTTGGTGGGAAGGTAACAGCGTTCCATATGCCTTTGGCGTTTAGTCATGCTGGCCACATGACCACGGAGACATCTTTGGACAGTGCAGGCTCTTTGGCTTTGAAACGGAGATGAGCACTGCCCCCTAGAGTCGGGAACAACTAGCACAAACGTGCAAGGAGAACCTTTACCTTTAACTATACAGGTGCCATATTTCTTGCTTGTGATTAAACTAGAACATTGGTGTAAAATGCACCCTCTTTATCTTTGGGAGCTTCTAGATCAGGGATGTCAAACTCATGGGCCGGATGTGTCAGGCACTGGCCATGCCCACTCCCTGTTTAGCAAAGGGGAGAAAAGTCACAATACATCACAAAATGACAGCATGACACCGCGAGTTTGACACCCCTGTTCTAGATGGAGGGATTTGCCATAACTATGGTGGGACTCACACAGTCTCTGGGATATTTGCTTATACAAATGAACTAGGACTGGGAAGTTTGGTATCAAGTTGCATCACATAAAGGTACAACAGTATTGCCAGAATAAGTGTTCTATGTATGTCCTAATAGGGCTATTCATTTAAAAATTCACGGAATAAGCAAATGAGGAAGGAAGAGGATTCAAAGGTTAACTGCTTTATGACATAACTAATTATGAATTCCCCAGGAACAGCAATTGCCATTATGTCTTAAACAGTTAGCCACTGAGTGACTGTTCAAAGTTATGTTGAATGTATTTACAACCCATATTCATTCACTCTCCCCTTCCCCATGGTTATATGATTGTATTTTGGGCACTTGGCAACTGGCCCACATTTATGACCATATGTAGTATTCCACAATCACGTTATCATGATTTACTATTGTTATGCCAGAAACCATCATGTGATGGATGCCGTTTACTTAACGACTGACATCTCTTACAACCATAATTCTGGGTTCGATTGTAGTTGTAAGTCGAGGACTGCCTGTACTGAATTTTCTTATCAATACTTGCAAAGAAAACATGTTCCATTGAAAAATATGGGAGGATTATAGTTGTCTTTTGGCTTTTGTCGTGTGTTCCTCCAATAAAATTGTGTAAAAGAAAACTTTAAAATACTTGTCTTTAGGTACTGTATGGAAGTTACTGTATTAATACCACACAGTTACTTTTCGGCTTGACTCATTTTTTCCCCATAAAACATCCACATTTGTTAGGCAATAAATAACTTTACATTTGCAGGCAAATTAGCTGAAGAATGTGTTTGGTTCTTGTGCCACCTTAACTTCTCAAAATGCCTCTAAAATAAATAATCACCCATGGCTGCTGTTTATATCTGTTTATACCTTTCCCCCACCCCCAAATTCTGACTAGTTTTGTTAGAAAATTCTTGTATTGAACTGAAATGGTTGCTATACAGACATTTATCAAGCGAGAATTCTATAATTCAGCATAGTGATATAAGAGCTGCAATGCATTTTTATTCTTCTATGCATAAAACTGGAAAAAATTTAGACCTTATGGTGATGTTTTGTGATTGGAAGACGTGCCAGTTTTGTCTTAACAGAGCACTGTTCTCGGTTAATGGAGAAAGTTGGATTGCACTAAATCTGCATTTTAATCATAAAATTACCATGAGACCTACTGTTACAGCTGGTGTAGACAGAATAAACTTGCATATCCAGAACTCCAACGTTTCCTTTTTTCATCCTTTGATGTCCATTCACTTTACATCCTCCCTCAATTTTAAGGGAGAGAAAAGAATTTGAAGCATCTCTTATACAGCCTAGTTCCAGTGGGGGAGTTTATGAGGAAATGTAATTCTACTGCAAGCAGAGCAAACAGTATAACATCTGAAAGCCTGCAGTCGCCACCTTTAAAACTTTCTCCATCTAGTAAAATTTGGGAGATAAATACTTTAGTTAAGTGTTAGATTTTAAGTTACTTATAAGCATCCTTACCTGTGTACCACATTGTATTTCGTTAACTTTCAATACTAGTAATAGTAAAATTAATATTAGATTTGATTATGTTTTATTGAATTTTTTTTAAAAAAATAAGGTCACCAAAGTACTTTGGATGCGATCTTGTGGGATAATTTTATTAGCCCACAGACTCCCTGTTGCAAGATGGGTGGCAATATAAATTGCTTAAGTAATTAAATAATTAGCTAGCAGTAGGAGTGGACTTCAAAAATTTTAGCAAGGAGTTCTTGCTAAAGAACTCCTTGCTAAGGAGTCTCTGCCTGGTTGCTGGGTGGGTGTGGCCATGGTCGGCGTGGCCATGGTTGGTGTGGCCTATTCAGCCTCCTGCCCCACAGCGGGAGGGAAGTGTTTTTGGCCTCCCTGGGCTCCAGAGCCTTTCCTTGAGCTTCCAGGAGGGCGAAAACTGCCTCCTCAGGCTCCGGAGGCCCTCTCCTGAACTTCCGGTAGGCCCATTTTTTGCCCTTCCTGAGCCTCCATGTGCACCCTGCACTTACCTGCATCCAAAACAGACCGCGTGGGGACTCCTGGGAGGGGCGGGGCAGGGCAGGTGGGGCCAGTGAGGAGTGGGATTTGGGGGTTCTCCGAACTGTACAGAATCTTAGCTAGAGGTTCTCCCAAACCCCTGCGAACCCCAGCAGCCCACCCCTGGCCAGCAAATATGTCCAGCTACAACTTCCAGTACCTAGCTCTGATGCTTGGGAATGATGAGAGTTGTATCCAATGTACCTGAGGTTTTCACATCATGGGAGATACAAGAATATAAATCATGCGGGACAAATGATGTTGTATCATTACGTCAAATCAAATTTGAAATAATGCACAGGATTTTAATGCCTGTTCAAAGCTTCATATCTAAGCTGTTGTTCACTACAGTTCTTTCTGCTTCAGAGGCTTTAGATTTAAGAAGGACCACTGTTATCTTCAATGCCTGTTGAATTGCTCATCCTGCTTTCTAAATCTGATCAAATACCTTGTTTCCCCTAAAATAAGACATCCCCTGATAATAAGCTCAATCGGGCTTTTGAGTGCATGTGCTCAAATAAGCCCTCCCCCCAGAAAATAAGGCCCTCTGAAAATAGGCCCGCCCTGAAAATATTTAAACGCATGCGCAACCGGTCCCCGCCATTTCCTCTGGTTAGGGTTAGGGAGACAGAGCTGGAAATCAGGTAAGATGGCAAGAGGAGCCCTGTCTTTTTCCACACGCCCCCCCCCCCAAATAAGACATCCCCAAAAATAAGGCAAAGCACTTATTTTGGGGTTCAAAAAAATATAAGACAGGGTCTTATTTTCAGGGAAACATGGTACATTTTATCTCTTCATTCATATAACTTCTTTATACACACTTTTTATGAGCCCTTTGTTGTAATCCTTAGTATTCATCAACTTCTGAAACAAGGTGCACCTCGATTTCTCATGTAGAAACAAGAAAGCAAGAAATCCATATTTTAAACTGAAGATAATGACTCCGTTTATTATCTGTTCTGCTAAGCTTTAGCTTGACATGTGTGAGGACAAAGCCATTATACTCTTGACTATGCTTCATCACATCTGTTGTGACTCCGACCCCCGAGGCCGACTTATCAGAGGGAGAAGGCTCCGAACATGAAGGAGAGGAGTTGGCCAGGCCTCCCTCTCCAAGACCCTCCTCTCTGGCAATGCCTCAGGTGTTTCCTGAAGGAGAAGAGATTGGCCAGGAGCCAGGTATCTCCTCACAGTCGGACAGTGACGGAGATAAGTCTTGGCTGGATCCACGCCAGCGTCAGAGAGACAGGAGCATGCAGCAGAAAAGGAGGCGTGCCAGAGATTAAGCTGAGTCACTGGACCACACCCCACAGGGGATAAAAGGGGGTGAGGTGGCCATTCAGACTCTGTGACGGACAAAACAAACTACTAGCGAGTCACATTGTATCTTTGAAACAATGTTATCTGCCTTGGATTTAATACGGACTGGACTTGACAATTCTTGAACTGTGTGTATCTTGTTTGGGTTTATCTGTCGGAGGAACAACCCCTCTCTCTGAGTAAAGTTCTTGGCAAGCAGCTACTGGGTTGCTGCCAATCCTCTTATCGAAAGAATTTGTTGTCTGCCAGTTTTATTTAACCCCTGGCTACCTGTTTGTGGGCGTGTGTGAGACGGGGACAGAACAACATCACATCTTATATGTTCACATGCATTTATGATTTGGTAGACCTGGGCAACTTTCAGATGTATGAATATCTATGGAGATTCTCAATCATTCAGGCCATGGTCCTCCCAAAGGGGTTTTTCAAAAGGCAACTGGACTTTCTTTGTTGTTTTTTTTTGCTTGAAAACATTTCACTTTTCATCCAAGAAGCTTCTTTAGTTCTCACTGAAGAAGCTTCTTGGATAAGAAGCAAAACATTTTCAAGGAAAATACAAAGAAAGTCCAGTTGCCCTTTGAAAAGCACCTCTGGGACTTCCAGATGTGGGGACTGCAGTTATTTGATTGTTTCTTAGTATGATTTGATTGCTTATTTGTACCCTGTGACTATCATTAAATGTTGTACCTTATGATTCTTGGTGAATGTATTTTATTCTCCTTATGTACACTGAGAGCATATGCACCAAGACAAATTCTTCGTGTGTCCAATCACACTTGGCCAATAAAGAATTCTATTCTGTTCTGTTCTGTTCTGTTCTGTTCCGGCCCGGGTCTAGTCTAGTCTAGTCTAGTCTAGTCTAGTCTAGTCTAGAATTTCTCAGCTTCATAACAATTGCTTGGGTATGAGAAAGTTACTCACTTGGAAGTGCCAAGGTTACGAAACTGCAATAAACTCATGAATTAGCATGGAATGACTACTTAATTCCATGGCACATGAACACACATGCAATCTAATAAAATCCAGAGGATTAACCAGAGTAGTTGCAGAATAAAGGACTGGTCTTGCAGTGCTTAATGTTTGAAATATAGGTCAACATGGATAAAGAGATAAAATAATAGATAGTGTTTTGCACAACAAAACTCCACATGTTAACCCAAGAAAATAGATACCAGGTTTCATAGAACTAGGCCTAATACGAAGAATATCCATACTATGCTTTTTTTCTCATCCTCCAAAACCTTAGAAAAAGTACAGCCTGGATTTACTCAAAATCTAATTGGCAAATTCACCTGGTAGCCAGATAAAGTGCTTCAGTTAGGCGCAGGACTGAAGCTTCTGCTTCCACAGAAGTACGCTGGAAGAGTGCTTGCAGGCATCAGTGTTGCTCATTGTGGAATGCCTGACCTTTTGGGGGCTTTGATCATGCAGGCACACAGTTTGAGATAATAAGCCCTTTGCCGAATCTGGAAGGATATGTTTTTTTATTTTAAAGCAGCTTTGTGATCCTAAAGAGGAAAAAAAAAATACAACATGATACTTTGCCCAGCTGTGGGCACATACACTTCGCGTATCTGTGCTAATTTTGAAAACGTTTATTTAAAGATTTCTATCAAACAAACAAATGAGCTTAAAGAATGATTGCTGAGAACTTTGTGTGCAGAGCGAAAGTTGCCAGGTCAAAATATATCAAAGGACATCATGAAATTGTGGTTATACCATACATGGATTTGTTGAGACTAAAGTATCTGGGGCATATCATACCAAAATCCTGAACTCTGGTTGAAGTTAGTCATTTCAAGATTTGGCGGTAAGAATGGGACAGCTAAGTAACTAATTAACCAAGCTTTAGTAAACTTTTAGTGCCACAAATTGTTTGCAGAAACCCACTACAGTTAAAACCCACCTTGAATTTATCATACTATATAAGTCAGTATTTCTCAATCTCAGCTGCTTTAAGATGTGTAGATTTCAACTCCCATAATTCTCCAGCATGTACGCTTGCTGGGGAATTCTAGGAGCCGAAGTCCATCCCTCTTAAAATAGTTGAGGTTGAGAAATATTTGCTACAGAGTTCTCATGTTTTAGGAGGTCTTAACCTGGGACCCAGGATTAGACTTCAGGATGGGAAAAATGTTTTCACTAACCTATAATTGAAATTTAGTTTGTTTGGTTATAATTTAGTGGATTAATAAAGAAGCCTATAAATTACCCTTTTTGGTTCCTCCAAGTCAATCTGACTCTCTTGGTTGTGCTTCAAAATGGTTACATTGACATTAACTGCTTTAGATTGATTGAAGGCTTTTAGCAATACTAACCAAAGGATAGTGTAATAGAGCTACTTTATCCAAGCTATCAAAGTCCGAACCTAGACGGCAACAAATTGATATAGAAAATGTTAACTTTTTCCTGACGTCTGATGATCATACAGATTTTTTTCTGCCCAATCAGGAATGTCTATAGGTGTCAGGCCCAGCCCAAGAACAATCCAGTCAAAGTTCAGCTCTTTATTGCCAGTAGACAGAATCTTGTCAGACTAAAGCTATACTACTCTCACTTTAACGGATTCCCACCCTACCCCACCAAGAGATTCTAGGGAATGGCAATCCTAACTCTTTTCCTCTGTCTCCTTTCCAGCTCCAGGCTATGTTACTTCTTTTTTTCCTCACTTCATTGTAATCCATCACACCATCCTCCTCTCCTTAGACACCATTCCTCACATCGGAGTCAGGTTAAAAAAAAAGAGTCAAGATGGCAGCAGTTAAGATGCAATCAAAGCTGTGCATTTTTGTCAGTTTGTCTTGGACAGAACTTCAATTGCACCATCATAGCTGTCAATTTTACTTTTTTTACTCTATCCTACAGACCAATCCAGCAGGTTCTGACAGGTTCTGGAGAACCGGCAGCGGAAATTTTGAGTAGTTCAGAGAACCGCCAAATGCCACCTCTGGCTGGCCCCAGAGTGGGGTGGGAATGGAGATTTTGCAACATCCTTCCCCTGGACTGGGGAGGAATGGGGATTTTGCATTATCCTTCCCCTGGAGTTGGGAGGGAATGGGGATTTTGCTGTATCTTTCCCCTGGAGTGGGGAGGGAATGGAGATTTTACAGTATCCTTCCCTTCGAGTGGGGAGAGAATGGGGATTTTGCAGTATCCTTCCCCTGGAGTGGGGAGGGAATGGAGTATCCCCACCAAGCCATGCCCACTAAGCCACACCATGCCTACCACGCCACGCCCACAGAACCAGTAGTAAAAAAAATTGAATTTCACCACTGCTACAGACACTCTTGAGCTAGTTCTGGTACATTGTATTAAAGATGTCTCCTTTCCCTTTGCCTTACAGGCTTTACAGATCTTATCTGGACCTCAACAGACTTTCCATTCCTGACAGTGTTTCTATCAGTTGAAATGTCTAGCTAAGAGTGTTTAGAGATTTTTTTTTTTAAATAGTCTCCTCATGCTTTGTAAAAAGGAGTTATCTTAATTTTTAAGTGCTTAGAGGAACCCATTAATATTGAAAGAAAGCAGAACAGTTACAAATTCAGAGGTTAGAAGGGTTAAAGCATTTATTCACCTCTAGAATGATTTTTACTTCCCTAATTATAGTCCCGACAAGGGACGCGGTGGCTCAGTGGCTAAGACACTGAGCTTGTCGACCAAAAGGTCGACAGTGCAGTGGTTCGAATCCCTAGTTCTGCGTAATGGGGTGAGCTCTTGTTACTTGTCCCAGCTTCTGCCAACCTAGCAGTTCGAAAGCATGTAAAAAATTCAAGTAGAAAAATAATGACCACTTTGGTGGAAGGTAACAGTGTTCTGTGTGCCTTTGGCATTTAGTCATGCCAACCACATAACCATGGAGACATCTTTGGACAGTGCTAGCTCTTTGGCTTTGAAACAGAGATGAGCACTGCCCCCTAGAGTCAGGAACAACTAGCACAAATGTGCGAGGGGAACCTTTACCTTTACCTTTATTTATAGTCCTAAAAAATTACTCACCATTGGGGGCCTTATTAACAACTTTTCATTAGGGAAAAAAAAAATAACTGGAAGGATATCCAGATTTCTGCACATGCTATATGCACTCTTTTCTTATTTTGAATCTGTAAAAGAACTGCATATAAACAATAACCGTGCCTTCACATTTTCCAAAAAGAGTCATAGTTTATTTTTTAGAGATTGTCAGTTTCTGTTCATTTACAGATTCATTGAAACATACATAGATATCGAGCTTGACGGGGTACCTAAAACTTTGCAAGTAACTGTATAAGTACAGGTAATCCTTGCTTAACAACACAGTTGCTAAACAATGTGGTCATTAAAATATGTGACTAAATAGACGTCTGACCTCACTTCCTCTGTGGTTGTTAAACAACTCATTGTGGGTCGTTAAGTGAGACATTATGTGACCATGACTTGCAATTTTAAGGCCAGTTTGTCCATTGATTCTGCTTGTCAAAAGCTGGTTGTGAAGTGTGCAAACAGTGAGATGTTGCAACAATTGTGAAGGTCTGCCAGTAGCCAAACACCTGACATTGTAATATCAAATGCTAAACAGGCCAGTTGTTAAGTGAGGACTACTTGTACTAGTTGTACTGTTTTTTTAAGTAAAATGAGAAGGGAAGAGTCTCCGATAAGAAGAATTTTAAAATAAGTGGCAAAAATCTTGCTATACACACACACACACACACATATATATAGGTGTGAACTTTATATTTCATTACCTTCAAATATAAATTGGCTGAATTCCAAAACAATTGAAGGCCATATCTGGTCATAGGCACACCTACATATGCATACATCAGTGTACACGCACTGCCTTTCAGCAGCTGCATTTTACTGTTCCTACATGTCAGCCTTTTATGAAAAGCTATTGTTTGTACTTCTGTCTGGAAAAGCACAAGGTTATATTTTGGAACACAGTATCTACACATGGAAAACATTGTTTGTTTCCTGCATTTGTGATTGAGCAGCATTTTTTTTTTATCATGTTCTGCTAGAAAAGAGAAAGGACTGTAAATCAGAGAGCAGCACAGTATTCTGTATCTGTTTCCTACCCAATGCTCATGAAAATATATGATGATTAAAGACATTCTAACCACTTTAAAAAGAATCCATTAACACTTTGTGAAGTTAAAAATACTGCCCTATTCTCTAGATCAGGGGTTTCCAACCTTTATGATTGGGCCTGGTGTCGGGGGAGAGGGGAACCAGCCAGAGGTGGGTTTCAGCAGGTTCTGACCAGTTCTGAAGAAACAGTAGCAGAAATTTTGAGTAGTTCGGAGAACCGGTAGTAAAAATTCTGACTGGCCCTGCCCCCATCTATTCTCTGCCTCCCAAGTCCCAGCTGATCGGGAGGAAATGGGGATTTTGCAGTAACCTTCCCCTGGATTGGGGTGGGAATGGAGATTTTACAGTATCCTTCCCTTGCCACGCCCACCAAGCCATGCCACGCCCACCAAGCCACACCCACAGAATCGGTAGTAAAAAAATTTGAAACCCATCACTGGAATTGGCCCATCTAAGCGGTGTCTGTCGAGCTACGTGCACACTCAACTCACAGGAGTTTATTTATTTATTTATTGGTTCGATTTATATGCTGCCCTTCTCCGGAGACTCAGGGTGGCTTACAATGTGTTAAGCAATAGCCTTCATACTTTTGTATATACCTGCTTAGTAAGGCTTTTGCCTCCCCCCCCAGTGGTGTTCCTTTTTATACAAAGTCAGCTTATTGCCCCCACAATCTGGGTCCTCATTTTACCTACCTCAGAAGGATGGAAGCTTAGTCAACCTTGAGCCTGGTGAGATTCGAACTCGCAGTAATTGCAGGCAGCTGGCAGCTAAGTGCTACTTAAGTGCTACTTAACCGCGCTTTAGTCCGCTGCTCCACCAAGGCTCCTACAAGTTGAGTTGAGCCGTGCGTGCATGCACCAGACTGCCACTCATGTGGCCCACATCCAAACCAGCCACAGCCCGGTACTGGGCTGCAGCCTGGAGGTTGGGAACCCCTTCTCTAGATTATTACACAATGAAACATATTTGGGGACCAGTTTTGATGGTTTTTAAAAAGGATGTGTAGAAATGCAGGACCACTAGAGTTTCACTACAGGTTAAAGGAAATATTGACTCCCAATGGTAGTTAGCCTATAAAATTCATTTTCTATGAGGTGGTTGCTTCAAAAGGATATTGGATCAATAAACTACTAGTTAAACATATTGCTTCCAGATTTGGAGTAGTATGCCTTTGGATTATCAATTGCTGGGGCTTAATTGGAGGAGAAGGCTATGGTAGCAGTTTTTAACTAACATAGGCTGATCTAAACAAGCCAAAATTAAGAGGAATGGATCTAGTTTAGGACTTGTATGTGCAACAACAGAAAACCTGATCTGTAGAAGCTAGACTCAGAAGCAAAAAAGAGGATCTTTTGGGAAAAGAATGGCCAAGAAAATTGTATTGATATGTCCATCCAGTCACCAGAAGTTTAACTCAGCTCAGTCTAATTGAGACTTTATTGTTTACTTGGATACAAAGGTAAACGCCTAAATGATGAAGGCCTAAATCAGCCTCTTTTCTGTTTTAATTTTCCAACTCCGTTGCATCCACATAAATTGGAATATAATCCAATTTATCTGACATTCCTCCATATTCCACACATAGTTTTTTTAGATTTCAGAGATCATCTAAAAGAAATTAGATTGGCAAAGAGTGTTTTACCCTCTTGGGGTGGAATTTGTAGATAGTGAGCTGGTCCATAGAATCGCCAAGGGTTCGACACAACTGAATCATCATCATATAACCATCATCATATAAACTCTTAAAGTGGGACTTGAATTCCTCTTTTATAGCTGCAGGGTGCTGTCTTTAAAACTTGTGAAGATTAGATTCCAATCAGTGTGTGGAAATGGGAGAGGTATCTGCAGATATAGTTCTACACTGTGGGACCATTTTCCCTAGAGCTTGTATGTATGAAAAAGTTTAGTATACTTCTCTTCTAGTCAACCCATTGTACAATTCTCAATTTATTGAGTTATTTTGTATATTTGGGATAGGATTATATTTTGTTCTTTGCTGGTTGAGTCATTCAAAGTTTTCAGCAAGACATGGTCTTGGCTGTATGAGTTTAGACTGCAAATAGAGGTTCAAAAATAATGGAATGCTCACAGCTGCAATTTTAAAACCATGTCATTAAGAAATTAAGTATTGAGGATAAGAGTAGAGTGGGATGCTTTTGTGACACCTTATGTTATTGTACAAGGATGGAAAAGAGAATTTTTGTCATGTAAGACCTCACCTGAAATGTAAAATGGTCCTTTGAAGATTCCACCTTGTAAAATTGCACCTTTCATTTGTTTTCATTTAGAGGCAGGGAATTTGCCAGAAAAATTGCATTTAGTTGAAAGTGAATTGTGCAGCAGATCAGCTAAGATTACTTGAAAGGTTTTGAGAATATTTTTTAAAAAATTATTTCTTTAGAACATGTACAAGTAGTCCTCAACCTATGACCACAATTGAGACCAAAATTTCTGTTGTTAAGTGAGACATTTATTAAGTGAGGTTTGCCCCATTTTATGACATTTTGTGCCATGGCTGTTAAGTGAATCCCTGCAGCTGATGAGTTAATAACCCGATTGTTAAGTGAATTTGGCTTCCCCGTTGATTTTGCTTGTCAGAAGATCACAAAAGGAGATCACATGACCTTGGGACGCAGCAATGGTCATTCATACAAACCAGTTGCCAAGCATCTGAATTTTGATCACATGATCATGGGGATGCTGCAAAGGTTGTAACTGTGAAAAAAGGGTCATAAGTCACATTTTTCAATGCCTTCTAACTTTGAACGGTCATTAAATGAACTGTTGTAAGTCAAGGACTACCTGTATTGCTAGTTTTAATCTTTATATAATACTTTCAGAGACGAGATATCAAGTAAGATAAAAGCAATGAAACCATGTAACATTGTAAAAAATATGACGGGCAAAAGATTCAGGCAGGATAAATTCAGCTGTACTCTGGAAACTAAAAATTATAAAGTTTATCATCTACACAAATGAATAGAGAAATCAGGACTCCAGTCTTAAGAATTGCCTCTTTTAGCTGCCTATTGCAAATATGAAAAACCTTCTGTATCTTTATGATCAGATAAAGCATATAACTCAAGTGCTCCATCAGTATCCATGTCTTATTACATGCTTTATATGTCAACATCTGTACATTGAATTGTTCTGAATTAGGTGATAGAACCATTGTCACACACCTTAGCTTAATTGACTTTTTTATTGCAAATATAAATATTATTTATTATCTTCCCTGTCAGATCAAGTGACTGTACCTCTAGTGCTTAGAAACATATTGGAAATGAATGGTCTTTTTATTCTGAGAGCTACAGACAGACAACTTTTTCTTGTTTGTGATGCTACTAATACTGGATGCATTCAGTCTAACAGCCTTTCCTCAAGACTCAGCTTGTCTGTAGACATCATGAGTATGACATCTGGCACAATTGGGGATGTTCTTGGTTTTTCTGTATCTCCTGTATTCATGTCTTTCCTGATTAACTGTTGTATAACTCAAAAGCTTACTTGCTCATTCTGATTAGACCTAACGATGAATTTATTACTCCAATTGTTGATCTGGGATTTTTTTCCTGATGACTCAGCAAAAAATGATTTTTACAGTTTTTAAAAAGATTTCACCAAAAAAAAAAAAATGACGCAAAGCAAAGAATCAACAAGACAATGTACAATATTATTCAGTCAGATGCTTATTATATTAATTTGTTCTGTCTTTCCTGCTAACACATTTTTGTTAAAGCAGTTTTAAATACATAAGAGTCTCTGTTTATCTAACAACAGCATTTTCAAATTGTCATAATCATTATGACAGAGATAGCTGCCCATCACACCTGGGCCTGAGTTATAATATTTATTTAGAATTATTAATAAATATTGAAAAGTAGAGGAATTTAGGTTTGATAATATTTTTCATGCTTTCCAGGATTTTAAATAAGGTAAACATTCAATCTCAATAAATCCTCTTGAAACAACAATTCTTCTCACACAATCTGACCATCTTAATTCAGCTCTCTATGCTGAGAATTATAGGAATTGTAACCCATGATATATAGAGAATGCCAGGTTGGGATATTTCTCAACGTTGCTAGTTTCTACGGTTGATGTAAATTATGATTGCCAGTTTATTATTAAAGAAATGATGCCTTGAGGTTAAGAAGTGTTTCTGAATATTTTTTTTAAAAAAACACAAACCATCATCAGTGTTGTTTACTAAAACATCTTGCAAGCAAAAGCACTAAAGAAGTGTGAGCAGGAAGGGGTGTTTAAAGGGTGTTTCCCCTTTTCCTTTAGAAATATTTCCTTTGAACTCTTCTCTCCTCCCTCTCTTGCTACACAGGGAAAGATCATTTGGAGCAGACAAATGGCAGGAAGGAAAAACACATTTTCTCTATCTACTTCTCATCTGCTTTTGATTCCAAACTACATCTGTAACTTTTTGTTGAGGCTGATTGACACATATGTGCTATAGAATTTCTTCTTGCACTGGAGCTAACCATCTGAAGTGGCTCTTCTTGAGTCTTCTGGTGGCCACCACACTTTAAATTATGTTATTTGAAAGACTTATTTTTTGCTATTATAGATCAGTGAATGTTTGACTGTGCTGAAATCTGACCAAGAAATTCTCTTCTAAATTAGTTTGTAAGAAGTGGTGCTATTTTACAAAGCTACTTCAATTCCAGATGCTACAATGACTTGCTTCAAAGTAATATCACCTCACCTAAAAAGAAGTCAGCTGTAGCTTCCTTTAGATATTTACTGGATACTGCTTTGCTCTGAAAGAATTGAAGGGACTTTTCAGTAAAAGCTTCTGAACTGAAATTAAACTTTCCTAGAAGATGATGCTGCCTTAGTATGGAGACATTTCTGAAGATCTGATTATCATATATACTTTTACCCAAGGTCTGAGCCAAAGATTCTAACTCTGCAGCAACCAAACAGGTTTCTGATCTATCTGGTTGACAATTTCATTTCTTTCAAATTCAAGCAAAATGTTCAGATCCAAAAAAGTGGTTTCCATGTGAAAACAAAGTTAGACAAAGTCTTTTCTTTAATCAAAGCAGTTACTGTTTCTGTCTCAGCCAACTCCATTAATTTCGGCATCTATTGTTCCATTGTAGCAGGTGTTATTTATCAATCATAAATCATCTTATAAAAATTCTCTTTCAAATTGTAATTCAGTATAAATTTTATCCCTTTATCCCATACATTATGTTATATTCAAGGTTTTTTACTCATTTGATTTTTGTCATTGTTTGAATGGTACTGAAATTGTACTGAATACTGACAATTGAAGTTTTCGCCACCTCCACAATCCTTTTTTAATGTCATTCCATACTTTGACATGATTATTCCGAAACAATATTCAGTTCACATTAGTCAATATAACCCCAAGTATTTAACTTTCTTTTCAATTTTAAATTCATCTTTTTGGTCTTGATCACGTGTAGTCATATTTTTAATCAACTTTTTTTTTTTGCTTTTTACTTATTTATCTTAAATCCAGCAAACACATAAAAGTCTTTTAGTTAGTTTCCTACTGAATGTTTTATATCATTCTTGGGTTCCTGTAGAATCAAAACTAAATCATCTACAAGAGCCCTTAGTTTATAAGTCTCTTTTTAAATTTTGTTTTTCCTCATCCAACCTCATACCGGCATCTCTGTTCAAAACTTCTAGAACTAAAATAAAAAGAGGGAGGTGACATAGGAGATATTTATCTTGTTTCATTCTGGGCTTCACAAGGTTTAGTTTAATCACTGTTGACAATAATATGTGCCATTTGCGTTTATCAATTTAATTCCTTGAAGAAGGCCCATCATCTTTCTGAGAGTATCATTTTTTATTTTTTTATTTTCTTTTATTGACAGATTTAGTTTATACAACAGTACTTCATACTTTTCTACTTAACTTTTTGGATTATGAGAATGTAAGGAATGGAAATCAATATGAGTCAACAGTATAAGTCTTCCTGTCTTGCCTTTGGGCCTTTGCCACTACTGTTTCACTTTGTAAATTTGTCAGATTTAGCATACGTATTAGGGCAGGCTTTTCTCTCGTACCAGAGAGAATCAGTGGTGAAATCCAAATTTTTTTACTACCGGTTCTGTGGACGTGACTTGGTGGGCGTGGCTTCATGGGCGTGGCAGGGGAAGGATACTGCAAAATCTCCATTCCCACACCATTCCAGGGGAGGGATACTGCAAAATCCTCATTCACTCTCTACTCCAAGGGAAGGATATTGCAAAATCTCCATTCCCACCTCACTCTGGGGCCAACCAGAGATAGTATTTGCCGGTTCTCCAAACTACTCAAAATTTCCGCTACCGCTTCTCCGAACTGCTCAAAATTTCCACTACTGGTTCTCCAGAACTTGTCAGAACCTGCTGGATTTTACCCCTGGGGAGAATGATACCCTTGTTCACGTTGGCAGAAATGTATGAAATAGAAACTCTAGCTTCTGGTTTGGTCGTGGGCAAAAATGCTCACATAATTATTACACAGAGCCCCATTTTTCCCTCAGTTCCATCTTGTTTGTTTTAGGCCTCCTACACCTGGGGCCCAACCATAGATTTCAGTCTCCGTAATGATTTCTCAACATCCATCCAAAGGTCTATTTCAGTCATTAAACGGTTGCATACAAATATCTCTCAGGATCTTTAAAAGGGCTAAAACTCTATAATCATCAGCTAAGCAACAAGATTTAGAACGCTGTGCAAAAAAAGAAGAATTAATATTGCTTTTTCTGACAGACTGTCTTTATTATCTCCTCCCTCTGTTAGATTCCTATGTTCTGTGCAAGCATTATTTTGAGGATGTAGTCCATAAAGTTATTTTCTTTTCCAATCAATATCTGAGACACAAATTAAGGATAGAACAACCCTTCACATGGTCCACTATTATATACCTTTTCATTCTTCATCAGAGATTAGTAGTGGAAACATTTATCTCTGATTTCTAAAGCTTTATAACTTTCCTAACTTATTTTATATCAATCCTCTATTATTGCCATTCCACAAGTGTTGTAATTATCTCTGTTGAGCAGAAGCTACAACAGTACTGCTCCTTTAAGTATTCATTTTGGGCCATTTTCCATGTCATCTCTTCTCCTTCTGGTAAAATTGATAGAGGGTTATATATCTTATCATTCTTGAATCTTTGCATTTCCATCTCCATCCTAGTGCACATAACCATGCAGATAAGGAGATTGCATAAAACTGCCAACTGCCAAGCCATACAACAATGTATGGCTTGGTACAAATAATTACCTCAGGAAATGCATTTCCTCATCTTCTAGAAAGACAAAGAAGTGTGCAATTGTGTCTCGTTTGTTCAACAAATTCATTGTAGCTACACTAAGAAGACAGGAGCTCAACTATTTTGGACCTTAGCCATCTTTCATGGCAATCAGGTGATAATATTTATTTCCATTGAATGATATTAAGCAATGCATAGAACCCGTCCTAACCCTTCCCCCCCTCTACAAATATCTGGGCTTTTTGAGGTACCTGTGCCCTATTTTTGCTTATATCAGGGGTCACCAGTTTTTCGGACCTCAGGGACTACTAAATTCATTATTTTAAATCCCATGGAACACTAATATGATTTTTTAAAAAAGATGAATAGTATTTAGTGCAATATAAAAATACAATTAATTTTTCTGCAGGCCACCAACATTTTCTTGCGGACCACCAGTGGTCCATGGACTACTGGTTGGTGACCCCTGGCTTATATGGTCTCAACCACTAAAGATGGAGAGACTTTTTATTTAATTAAATTTTTATGCCACAATTTGTATTAGCACATTGATGACTGCCATTTAAAGAGCCACACTTACAAATAGTCAACCTGTTTTTTTATTTTTTAATTTGCCTTCCTATATGTATCCTTAGTTTTTATTAATTGTACCCTTTCCTAAAAGGTTTTCTTTCTCTCCACTCACCCCTGCTTCCTATTTATTTGTTGCTGCGTTTGTGTTAATCCTAGTGAAAACTGTTATAAATTTGTTAACTGAATAGCATTTTTTTAAAGTGAAAGAAGAATTAGACAGTGAACGTGACTGGGGAACCCATTTTAAAGTCAGCTACAGCAAATCTTGATCTATTTGACTGAGTTTTCACAAAGGAATATGCAATTTAGGTTACAAATGAAAGGAATTTATTTCATGGCTCAAAATGCAAAATATTGTAAAATCTCATTCCAGTTTTTAAATGAAAAGATGGAAGTGTGCTGGTGTACCAAAGACATAATTAGTTATTGAGAATTAATTGGATTTGCTATTATTATATAGGTATCATCACTTGCAGAGCATTTGTTATAAAACAACTATAATATTGCAAAAGATGTGAAGCCTAGAATTACAGGTAATTTCTTAAAAGGTGTAATGCCCTCTTTTAGCTTAGTCGGTGAGGCTATTATAAACCCATTCCCAGGCTAACAAGGTGGAATATTTCTTTACCATTAGCCTTCAGTGCCCATAATACATTATGACATCCATATGATAAGATGCTTCAAAGCATGACACTGGACTATTTATTTTTATAGCAGTGTGAAGTTCTGCGTTTTCTGGTTCAATTCTGCTGCACACCACGTCCTGTACAAAGTATGCTACACCCTTCACCCTTACAGACACCAACTGAAAGGTTTCTTGTTGAGATGGAAGAGGACTAATAAAAACTCTGGAACTTATTTTTTAGGAGCTTTACATGAATTATAAGGTAGAAGAAGTAACCAACTGTTGCCTTGTTGTGACTGTTATAATCAGCTGAGGCTGCCTCGTTGGAGATTACCAGTCCAAGAGGCAGATGTTTGGAACAGGGTGTTATATAGTGATATCACTCAGAGACAAAGAATCAGAATAGCAGGTTTAAACTGAAACTGTCCGTTTAATAATAGACATGTGTGAAATTCTAAGTCTGAAATAATGCACAGAATGTATTGATTGAGCTTTCTGAGAAGTGATAAACCTATTTTGATCAGATTTTAGTTGTGCAAGTATAAAGAAAAAACTGGAATCATCAGTGAAAACCCTCTTTAGCAGCAAGTCTGTGTGTGTGTGTGTGTGTGTGTGTGTGTGTGTGTGTGTGTGTATTCAAAGGAATATAGATTTTTATATTTGAAATAAACCAATAATGTTACACATATATTCCCAATACACTTAGAGTCTCTATGTGTACTTTATGATGTCATTATGATCTTGGGACAGGAGACAATTTACTTAAAAGAAATGTAGTATAAAGTACAGTATATCAATTTTGAAATAGTAGGATATTTAAGTTGTTGGAGTTTGCCTATTTCTAATATATATATTTATACAATATATCACAGATTAGTATTTCCCAACACTGTGTTCACTAGATACTGTATTTTAGCATGTTGCTGGGAAAGATTTAGAATTGAAGTCCCGGCATCTTGGAAAGAAACCATGGAAGGAAAGTTGCCATATACTTGTCTTTTCTTTAAAAGTATCTGTGTATTTGTTTATGCTCTGAAAGAAATTACATGAAAGCCTCTTTTTCAAGATAGAGCAAAATAAAGCAAGAATGATTTTTTCAGTCTTTAGAAAAAGGAAGGAAGGAAGGAAGGAAGGAAGGAAGGAAGGAAGGAAGGAAGGAAGGAAGGAAGGAAGGAAGAAAGAAAGAAAGAAAGAAAGAAAGAAAGAAAGAAAGAAAGAAAGAAAGAAAGAAAAAGAAAGAAGCAGATGCTTTAAGGCAGGGGTGTCAAACTCGATTTCATTGTGGGCCCCATCAGGGTTGTATTTGATCTCAGAGGGACAGGGTGGACGTGGCCAGCTCGACGTTGGGGGCGCCTGTGGAGGTGTCATGCCCTGGTCGGAGCCTGAATCTGTGGGGGAAGATGAGCTGGAACCTGAGGGGGTGGCTTCATTGGCTTCGGAAGAAAATGGGGGAGGGCAGGGCCAGTCAGGCCTTTCAGGATTAGGACATCTTGTAGACAGGGAGAAACAGGGGCAGGATGAACATGAGAGACAGAGCTCAGGTGAGGAGCAAGAACCACCCCTTCCTGATCTGAGAGCATGGACAGTGGAGAGTGCCCCACCCATCTTCACAATGCACACCTGGGGAATGGGACTTAAGGAGATGCTGTGGGGAGGGGCATTTGTCGGGAACAAACACTGAGTTCCTGAAGTGTTGAGTGCCAACGTTTGAACTTCCCACGAGTCCTTGCATTCTTTCTGGCTTTCTGGACTAATTACCTGGATCCTTTGCTTCCTGAATTCCTTGATTTGCCCTGATGAATTTGGTGTACACAGTGCTGGGCTGGACTATTTGCAGCCAGAGGCTGCTTGATGTGTCTGTGGGGGTTTGACATCACTTTGCTCTGGGACTGGCCAGAAACATGGGAGCATTTGGGGAAATTTAGAGCAAGAAAGGGGTGGTTTGAACTGCCAACTGTTTGTATTATCTCTGTGCCATCCCCAGGCCATCACAGGAGGCCCGAGTGCTCTGCCAGTGAAAACAGGCTCCTGAGCTCCACAGCGCCTCCTGCAACTCTCTACCAGCAAAAATGGGGCTCAGGAGGGCTGCCTGCTCTGTTTCGCTGGCAGAGGCACCGCGAGCCAGTCCTTTGCTGTTACCAGGGCAGCCCCGCGGGCCAGATCTAAGCACCCTGTGGGCCGGATCTAGCCCCTGAGCTTTGAGTTTGACACCCCTGCTTTAAGAAGATAACTCATGAAGATTAATACTTTTCTTTCGCTTTTCTTTTTTTCCAGAGTATGACATAAAATTTATGCCTGAACAATGAATAAGTTTCATTGATTTTACAATCAATCAATCAATCAATCAAGGCATATATAAATGATGGAATTTAAATAAATGATGGAATATACTATAAATGGATTTAAAAGGATTTATAATTGCTTACAACTATGGGTTCAAATGAAACAATAATTAATTTTGAACTTGGAACAAAGTACGCATTTGAAATGTGCCATAGAACATTTCCAGTTATCTCAGTGGAACAAAATTCATTTGTCTTTGTTCCGTATTAAACTTGATATGTTTTGACCAACAGCTTTAGTCTTGTTTTCCATCCAGAATAACTGGGGTTCTTGACCATGTTGGATGTCTGTCATTAGAACTGCATAGACTGTATGACTTTTTGAAAACATTAACATCTGTTTTGGACATATTGGGAACATCTTTGCTCGCACCCCTTAGAAAGATCTGTTGAGATAAGAATTTGTTATTAGGAAACCTTCAATGGAGAGGAATAAATAGAAGCCTTATTGTTTCTGATGGAATAAAAAGGTCTTGAGAGTGCGGCAGAAGGTGCGTAGATCCGGGATCCTCCGTATCTCTGGGGGGAGCTCATTCCAGAGTAGATAGGAACTTCCAGATAGGAAGTTATTAGATTTTTTTTAAAATGAAGAGGTGGTGGTACTTCCTAACTCATGAGTGATGTTATTATATCAATATGACAGACCATTCACAACATTTTGTCTGCATTAGATGATCCTAAGGATATTGTATAATAGTTTGCACGCTCCTTTTTTTTTTTATATTAGTTGTTGATTGACCTGTTCCAGTTTGTTAGTCTCTGCGTTGCTCTTCAAAATTTCTGGAAAAGTTTAGCTAAAGATTTTACAGATTCTTCTTCAATTGCTTGCTCTATTTCTGTAGCCTTCTGACTTGGTAATAATTGAAATTATCCAGCTTCATCTTCTGACACTAGAAGCGCTTCCAATTGGAAAATATCTTCTAAGGCAAGGGTGCCAAACTGGCGGCCCCGGGCTGGATGCGTCACACACAGGCCATGCCCACTCCAGCTCCGTGAAGGGGAAAAACATCGGGATACGTCACGTGATGGCAACGTGATGTCGCGAGTTTGACACCCGTGTTCTAAGGTATCTTGAGTTGACATCTCTACTATTCAATACTTTTTCCATCTTAGCCTGATTTTTGATTGGTTACTCTCTGATCGTTAAAATCATATCAATTTGAGGCTAAGCCTTTTGAATTCAGAGATCTTTTGGAACCTTCTACCATTTCTATTTTCCTCCTGATGGCTCTGGAAGGTTTGACCATTTGGCATTTCTATTCCATGTGTGATTTTACCCCAATTTATTGCTACTATAGCATATTCATCTAAGCCAAATTCCATTGCTATACCTGTGCTAAGAATTCTTATGGTTTTTGTCAATGACTGGATTTCAATTCCTGATTTTTAAAAATCCTCATCATTATTATTTAAACGTCTATGCCTTCTGACTGTCAGAGACTCTGGGTGTTTTACAAATTATTTCAAACATTATAACAAAGATATTGAAAATGACAAGAAACAAAAAGAGTAAAGGTTGCAGTATAACAAAACGAAAAGAAAAGAAAAGCAAGTTAAAAGGAAGCTTCGGTCACCCTGACCAAAGGCCTGGGCAAAGCCATAAACACACTTTCCTGACAAATATGTGGAGCTTTAGGTCAAATTTCTACTTTCAGTTTGTCCCATCATTGTATGGACGATCTACCTTTTGTTTAAAGGAAGAGTGGATCTACCTAAAGTGGGTCAGGTATCAAGACTTGTCTTCCTGAACACGAAGCAGCCACAATGCCAAACCATTAGAATCCACAATAGAATTTTTAAAGGAGTCGCTGGAAGCAACACGAGAGATGAGCAATTTATGAGACTTGTGTGGAATTGTCCTTAATTTGTTTTGTTGACTATAACACAGAGGGGTGGAGGGGGTATGACAGTTGTAGAAATACTCTTCTCATTATATATTTTAGCATTTCATGAACTACAGCAAAGTAAGTAAATGGAACATTTTATTTATAAAAAGGAAGAAGGTAAAAGAGTGCCTTGTGTCAAAGGAAGAAACACAATGGCATTATAAAGATATTGTTTAGATTGGAAATTTGTGTTAGGAGGAATTGCATTAAGCACAATTGGTACAGTTGGCTTCTCACATGTTCGGAGGGTGATGTGTTGCTGTAAACTTCTACCTTCAATGCATCTTGCATAATCTCAGATATACCCGTTTTTCGTACTATAAGATACACCTAGATTTAGAGAAGAAAACAAAAAAAAAAGTTTTTGGCCTCCGTGTGTCCCGTTTTCGCCCTCCCCGGCCCCCAGAAGCACCTTTCAGGCCAAAAACAGGCTCGTTTTTGGCCTCCCAAACCCTCCGCGTATCCTGTTTTTACCAAAAACACACCCATTTTTGGCCTGCACAGTGCTGAGGGCCAGGGAGGGCAAAAATGGGATGCGTGGACGGTTTAGAAGGCCAAAAACGTACCCGTTTTTGGCAAAAGCTGGGCTGTTTTTGGCAAAAACAGGACGTGTGGAGCACTGCAGAGTGCTTCTGGGGGCCGGGGAAGGTGAAAAGGTGACACACAGAGGGTTTGGGAGGCCAAAAATGGGCCCATATTCGGTCTATAAGACCCACCGAAAATTTCACCCATTTTTAGGGCGAGGGGGGAAAGTGTATCTTATACTCCGAAAAATACAGTATTTGTTTTAAAAAAAATCAATTGATTCTTACAGGTATAGATAATCTGGAAAGAGTTATTCAATGTTTATCAATATGTGTTTTCTTTAAAAATGGGAAGATGCATTGCTGCTTCAAATATCTCGTGAATGCTAACTCATATATCTTAATGGAAATTCATTCTGCTTTATTATTTCGTGACAAATAATGGACCGAATGCTTAATGGCTTTCAACCACTTATGAGTGGCATCGCTTTTTCTCTCTCCTGCTTGTGCATGCACGCGTGTGCACACACACTCTCTCTCTCTCTTGCAAAATATAAGACAAGGCCAAAGCTTAAATTAAAATCCTCAGGTTCTTATCTCCTTCCCACAGGAAAGCAAATCTGTGTTGAAAACCGTAAAATTAAGAGGAGAGGAAGGATAGCATAATTTAGCAAAAATCCATGCAGAAGATTCTGAGCTATATGACTGGAGGGATAGGTCAGACATTAAAATGATACTACTTGCTAATGCAAGTTCCTTAAGGTAGTGCTCTGGAAACAAGGGAAAGTATGCAAAGAAAAAGTAGCAGATTAAAAAAAATGTGGCAATTGTGTAGTGACAATAAAACACAGACTCTGGTACTGTGTTTGAAATATGGTCTGTCATAAATATAATCATAAATAATGTATGATTTAAATAATGTCAATGGAAAAAAAATCTATTTTTAGTTTCCACTATTTTATGAGTGGAGGTTTAATGAACAATATCTGCATTTTGGAATGAGTCTTCTCTTCTCTTCCCAGAAGCCTATCTGACATGAATGTATATTTGTGATTATTTCAAAGAATGCTGAAAGGGTTTTTACACAGTGTTTTCAAATTATACTGAGATTTTTCTTGAGTGCAGAAAAGGGAGAATGAACCAAAGAACATGATTTAATAATGCAAATGAGTCTCAGACATTTTTCATGTTTTGCATAGATGTATGTATGAAAAAAAGGGGGGATTACTGTGGTAACTCTAATACTTTTCAGCTTGAGGGGATTGTTGCACCCATCAACAGAATAGCTTGATTTCTTTCCATGCTTCAGAGAAAGCTTCCTTTACCGGACTATTGAATTCCGTTTTGTAGCAAGAGCATTGCTTCTGTTTTAAGGAAGACAGAAAACACTATGCAGTTGATAACACCCCAATTGCCAAAAGCTAAGTAGGGTCAGATCAGGTTTGTATTTGGATGTAAGACCTAGGGCTGCAGACTAGAAGTTGGAAAGAATTGGGGGGAAAATGCAAAAGGGTTTTTTTTACCATTAAAACTGCTAAGAACACTGCTAGCATCAGACTTCTGTGATTCAGCATTGGTAATACTAGACTGGAGTACTATACTTACATGCTCACAAATGTTCTGTGTTTGGACGTATTTAGGCTAGACAGGAATGTCTAAAACAGGAGCATTTAAGACAGGGGTGTCAAACTCAAGGCCCATGGGCTGAATCTGGCCCACAAGGGGCTTAAATCTGGCCTGCAGGGTTGCTCTGGAAACAGTGAAGGACCGGCCTGCAGTGCCTCTGACAGAGAAAATGGAGTTCATGAGGGTCACGCATGGCCCTCTCAGGCTCCATTTTCAGCTACGATGGCCTCCTGCAGCCTTCTGCCAGCAAAAACAGAGGCAGTGAGGGCTGCATGCAGATGGCTACAGGATGTCAAGCTGGCCATGCCCACCCTGGCCATGGCCACTTGCCCCCCCTCCCCCGAGGTCAAACACAACCCTGATGCAGCCCTCAATGAAATTGAGTTTGACACCCCTGCTTTAAGATCTTAATGTTTTAAAACCTTTTGTTTAAAATAATAATTAAAAAATTAACTTGGTGTGCTGTGAAGGAAAGTCTTTGGTACAGTATTATCTTTGTTTTCAAGAATGTCTTTAATCCCTTGTATGAATGAGAAAAGCGGATGGGTTGACTCTTAATATTTTGTTTAGAAATATCCCTGTCTGCCCAGTACAACTCATCAAGGTAGGATTAGATGAAGTTACAAAATATCCTCAGACTTCTGGTAAATTAGCATTTTGTGGTTGTATGTACTATAATGATAAAGGTTTGTAGCGGGTGCCATGATGAAACTACTTTTTATGGGTAGTTTCTAACCTTTTAAAATTATTACGCCATGTTAGCTCTACAATGCATTATGGCTAGCCAAGTTTTTATATTCTTCTACCTGATTTCTGCTGTCTGAAATGAGCAACGAAGTGATGTGTCTGCTAATCCTTGACTATTTGTTATGCAGATGGTGGGGAGGCCTAGTATTTGATCAATGGCTATTGTTTTGTATTAGACAGGCATAATCTGCAACCTGTGGTTGAGTTCACCCATTGTCCTGGACCTAACTTTGTTTGATTTTAGTTTCACATGTTTTATATACCCAGTCATTGTATTATTCATGATAATGGCTTGATAGCCTGGGTAAAGTTTTTGTGGCTTATTCATCAAACCATTATTTAAATTTCCATTTACTGTGAGAGTTGGTATGTCTGAGTACAGGTAGTTCTCGATTTACAATAATTTGCTTAGTGACCGTTTGAAGTTACAACGGCACTGAAAAAATGACTTATGGCCATTTTTCATAGTTATGACCGTTGCAGCATCCCATGGTCATGTGATTTGCATTCAGATGCTTGACAGCTGACTCACATTTATGACAGTTGCAATGTCCCAGGGTCGTGGGATCACATTTGTGACCTTCTGACAAGCAAAGTCAATGGGAAAAACAGATTTATTTGACAACCGTGTTACTAATTTAACAATTGCAGTGATTCACTTAACAACTCTGGCAAAAAAAAAATCATAAAAATGGACAAAGCTCACTTAACAAATTTCTCACTTAGCAACACGTTGGTCTCAGTTGTGGTCATAGGTTGAGGACTACCTGTACTGATGTTTGTGAAACAGAATTAAATTGTCCCCAGTATGTCTTATTGTTCAGATAAAAAAAATGAGGCAATTAAATATGGAATATTTTTATCAGGCCTATTAGTTTAAGAAAAAACAAGCAAAAGAAAGAAATGCTACTCAAGCCTTTTGTTTTTGTTTGCAGTCCAACAAAGTCCCTGTGGTGCAACCTTCCCATGCAGTCCACCCTCTCACTCCACTCATCACCTACAGCGATGAACATTTTTCTCCAGGGACACATCCTTCACACCTCCCCTCAGACGTCAACACAAAGCAAGGTGAGCTAATCCTTCCATTTTTACAGCCTTTGAAAAGCTGTTAGAAGAAAATCTCTCTCATGTTTTCTTTTGAGAGCCTCAGATGCTGAAAAGGATATTTTCATACTATGAGGGTGAAGGTTCGTTCTCCAAGCTTGTGGGTTGGTTTCCAAACATTTCATTAACAGGGTAGGTAACATCTTCAGCGGAGTTTAAGGGATTTTCATGCTATCTTATAGTACTGGTGGATCCAGGTACATACAGTAGCTTTTCCCTTTTTCCTGATTACCTCAGTCCTGTTGTATTTGAAGTAGAGCTCAGTAATTCTAAAATATCTCTGAGTTGCTGTTTTTGAAAATTTGGGTCCCATTAAAGGAAAATACAATGCCATTGTTGCATTTTGTTACTAGCCATATATCTTAACGATTAAAATAAGCTTTCTTTAAAGGAATCCAAATTGCTTCCCTCTGATGTAATGTTACATTTACAGAACATGTGTTCCTCATTCAACTATTGGAAGTAGTAACTTGGTCGTTGGAGTAGCTCAGCAGTTGAGACACTGGGCTTGTTGGTTGGCAAGCTGGCAGCCCAGGTTCAAGACCTGAGCACCGCATGATGGGGTGAGTTCCCGTCCTCGCCTCAGCTTCTGCCAACCTAGCAGTTTGAAAGCATGCAAATGTGAGTAGATAAATAGGTACCACTTTGGTGGGAAGGTAACAGTGCTTTGGGACATCATGCTGGCCACATGACTGCAGAATTGTCTTTGGACAACGCTGACTCAATGGCCTTGAAATGGAGATGAGCATTGCCCCCTCTCATCGGCAATAACCAGCACAGTAAAATCCTTTACTCCTTTACCTTTTTTTAAAACTTGGTCATTAACCAAAGAGGTTGCAAAATGAAACTCTGACTGTGCTTAGGATCATACCTCAGCTTTTTTTTTTTTTTTTTTTTTGCTTTAAAGACACAAAGATTATAAGGCAAGGATTGGTCACAAAGTTATTTTTTTATCATTGTTGTAACTTCAAATGGACCCTAAATGAGGCAGTTGCTAAATGAGGACTACCTGTACTTGATTAGATAGTTTTCATTCATTCTCAGGCACTTTTGTAAGATTAACTTGACCATACACTTTTGGAAAAAATTGCCTAATTTCTATTTTCTAATATATTTACATCAGTAAGTAGCCATTTGAATCATATCCAAAATTGTATTTATATCAACTTCACATCTCTGTGGGTAGCAGAATATGCCAACTGCCTATTGATGGCCAAAAACTTAATGGGTGTTTTTAGTCATTTTTGTGAAACGCTATTATGAAACACTGTTGGCTAAAACGAGAGACCATGCAGTGATCAATAATGATTTGTTTATCTTACTTCTCTTGTTTTGCAAACCTCAATCCAGGTGTAAAAGCTAGTTTCTCTGTTAAAGGTCAGCTAATCATTGTGCTGCATCTTTGTAGATTTTATAATGTTTATAAAATAAAGTAGAACAAGTGGTGCGGTGGCCTAGAGGTGGAGCTCTCGTCTCACAATCAGGAGGCTGTGAGTTCGATCCTAGGTAGAGGCAGGTATTTCTCTCTCTGGGCATGGTGAGAATGTATCTGCTGAACAAAACTCTACATTGGCAACAGGAAGGGCATCCGGCCAGTAAATACTCAGCTCCATTCAGTTACCCAGACTCCACTCCACAAGGGATTATGAGGTCATTAAATGAAGATGATGATAAAATAAAGTAGAACCTTCCAGTGTATCATAATCTAAAAACAATGCCTCAAGTTTTTCTATATATCTTAATCAGGCCATAATTGCAAGACTAATTTGCCAATTATTTTTGAATGGGCATCCTATGTTCTTATCTTTGTATTTAACTCCTACATGTCACTTCCTTCTAATTTATTCCATCCATGAACAAACCATAAATGTTAATACTTCATATATTTGAAGAGACATACCTTGATCAAGAGAAATTGATGCCCTAATAATTTAGACTTTAAAATAACAAGTCTGTATTTTTTGTGTAATATTTACTACCTCTCTGGAAACTGAAAGAGAAAGATGATACCGTTTAAAGTAAATATTCTTAGTTATATAAAACATGTGATGGTTTTATAACTGTAAGTGTGTATAAACTAGTGTTCAGTTTTATAATCATTTTAGCCACTGTTTATGCACTGCAGGATAAAGGCCTCTTCTGTATGTTTTCAGCCAATACAATCCTGAGCTATCTTTGTTGGGCCCGCAATACTTGCTGATGTCATTGATCCACCTTGTTTTAGGTGTCTTTCATGGATGCTTTTTATCAAGTGGGATCCATTCTGTGACTACTTTGGTCCACCTGCCATCGGTTCTTCTTGCTATGTGACCAGTCCATTTCCATTTCCATTATTTTACTCTCTTGATGATACTGTACACTTTTGTTTGTTCTTTAATCCAGTGCAGGTCTTTCCATGGCTCTTTGCGCCACTCGTAGCTTTTGTATCAGTTGTGAGGTTAGTGTCCACATTTCAATGGCATATGTTACAACAGGTAGCACACACACTGATCGAAAACTTTTCTCTTCAGTCATAGGGGGAGGTTGTTCTTGAAAATTATGCTTAGCTTGCCAACCACATTTAGTATGCTGTTCAGTTTCCTTTATTGTATCACCTTCCATTGAGATCTGTTGGCCAAGGTATATGTAATGGTCTACTACATCTAGTTCTTCTCCAGATATAACAACATCTTCCTCAAATCTTAAGTGATTTCAATAGGCACCATTGATTTTTATTCCATCTTTTGCCTAGTTTAATTTGCGAAATACTTCTTCAAGGCAGGTTGAGAAAAAGATAGATGATATTGTATTGCTTGTCATACACCTCATTCTGTGTTGGTTTCCACTTTGAGATCATTAAGGCAAATTGTCGCCATTGTTTTTTTCATATGTTGATTGTAGTAAGTTATATAACTGGAAATATTGACTTTATTTATTTTAAATAGTATCATCTTTATCTTTCATATATCTTTAGATATATCTTTCTGATTCTTTTTGAAGCTTGAATATGTACAATTTGGGATAATTTTTTGAAATTTATAGATTGGTTTTTCAAACTCTGATCTCTATATTCCATAAGCACGCGAATGCAGCAATTTTTATCTTAGTAGACGTTTCCTTCTTGATCAGGGGTTCTAGAATTTAAAAAATGAAAAACTTTTGAGTAATATGTTAAATAGAACTTTTATTAATAACTCTTGAATACATTTAAATAATTAAATAACTTTTTTCAGAATAATCCACTATAGGTAGGCTTTATCTATTGAGTATGGGAACCAGTATATTTGCAAGTAGAAATGCAGTGGCTCCGTGGCTAAGATGCTGAGCTTGTCGATCAAAAGGTCAGCAGTTTGGCAGTTTGAATCCCTAGTGCCGCATAATGGAATGAGCTCCTGTTACTTGTCCCAGCTTCTGCCAACCTAGCAGTTCGAAAGCACGTAAAAAATGCAAGTAGAAAAATAGGGACCACCTTTGGTGGGAAGGTAACAGCGCTCCGTGTGCCTTCAGTGTTTAGTCATGCCAGCCACATGACCACGGAGATGTCTTCGGACAGAGCTGGCTCTTCGGCTTTGAAATGGAGATGAGCACCATCCCTTGAGCCGGAAAATGACTAGGACACATGTGTGGGGGGACCTTTACCTATATTTGTAAAGGTTTTTTTTATGTAGGCATGGTTTGGGCCTGGTTTTTTTAAAAAAAATATTTTATGCATACATAAAATGTCAGATGACCTTTGTGTACAGATAATTACACTTTTTAGGGATTAGGTTTAGGTGTCTATATAATGGGCCTCAGTCATGGTGGAACTTGCTGAGTAAGCCTAGTCACAAATGGTTCTTCTGCAGCAGCTGGCCTTCACTGGAGCAGCTTGCTCAGTTGGTGATGGAGGAAGTCCTTAGTGCAGGGGTCTCCAACCTTGGCAACTTTAAGACTTGTGAACTTTAACTCCCAGAATTCCTCAGCCAGCTTTTCTGGATGAGGAACTATGGGAGTTGAAGTCCACAAATCTTAAAGTTGCCAAGATTGGAGACCCCTGCCTTAGTGGTTTACACTGATTTCTCTATTGTGGGAGTGGAAGGGTTTCTTAATTGCACTACCAAATGCTAAAGCTGCTTGCAAACCACTTCCCGTTGATTCCACTGATGGTGCTTGTGGTTGGGGAGTCCTCTGTTCTGCAAACCCTCTAATTACAGCACGGGCATTTGTGGCCAGAGTTCCTTCTATGATCAAGGAGAAGATGATGCTAATGGGAGAAAGGAGAAGGGATGTGATCCTAGAAGAAAGAAAAAGTTTAGTCGCCACAATCTAGTCCTTCAGTTTCCTTAGATTACTAGAAGAGACTATTCATATATAATTAGAGCCATCGTTATTGGTTTATCCTTTAATCAAGAAACTATATTTTGTAAAATCAAAATGATTGAGGTCAGAAAACATGCTCAACCAAGAATTCTCAAGGTTTACCATTACCGTCTTAAATGAAAAAACGAATATATGTGTTTTCCCCTGGAAAAAAATTTAATGATTCTGGTGGCTGGCTTAGGCAAGAAATAAATACTCCTTATTTTTAATAATTAAATTTTAATCTGTGTGTCAGGTAAAACAATAATAGATTCCTGCAACTTTAAAAATTAAAATTTATTAGAAATGAAGACATAAGATTGAACCATCACATATTTTTAAATGAAAAAAAAATGATCTTATTTTTGCATATTTTCTGAAAAAAATGGAAATTATTTTCAAGACAATCATTCTTTTTTCTTCTTCTCTCATATACTTTTCATTTATACTTCATGCTCTTTATAGCAACAACTGAAGAAAACCCTAACTTGCATAAATAGCATGTTGCAAATGGAATATTTATGGTCATAGCTTTCTCACTTTAGTCTCTTCTCATTTATTTGTTGCTCTCATTTTGTGCACTGATCCCAAGAAAAGACATTTTTGGGAAATGAGGGTTTTGTCCATTTTGACTGCATTAAAATCCATAAAACACAGTACTTTGATCAAAGCAAATTAAGAATATTCCATCAACGATTTTAATATAATGATGGATTTTATCAGGCATTTCAAAAGGTGTTCTATTAGCTGAAGAATAAAATATTGTTCATAGAACTCTTCTATCTTTGTTAAGAAAAGGAACAAGGTGGAAAACCAATTCATAAGCGTAATAGAATTTACAGATCTGAGCTCAACTATTATGCCCAGAGTGACTTTGAACGGTGATTGTGACCCCTCTCAAAGTTACTTGCAACTCCCCGTGGTCATGTCAGTTCAAGGACACTATGCTAAGCCAAAACAAAGCAAACTATGTTGTGGTTTAGTGCAATGCATAAAACTAGCCCTCATCTAATATGCATAAAAATAGTGACAGGTGTTTCACTTCTCAGGATGATGAAGCAAAGTAGAAGAACTGAAATAGACATACAGTATTATTTCAAGTTATTCACATATCCAAAGCTCTACAATTTTCTGGCTCTCTTTCTTAAAAATCTGAGATTGTTTTAGCTATTACCTCTTGGTAACTTAAACTAATTTTGTGCTGAAAGCTCAAAGTAGATAGGAATAGTGTCACCATGGTGTCTTATCTTGGCTGATAATGTGAAACTAAAGCATATGCATGCATACAATCCTCCAAGCAGTTATGATCTTTATGTTATTTCCTGGCACATGAAGGAGTGCTTTTATTTAGCTCTATTGCCTGGAGATGCCTAGAGTGATTCTTGGTAGGTGCAGTAGAAAAGTACTACGGAACAGATAATTTGTCTATGTGGCTTCAATAGTATCTGTGCTTAATATATATTATTCTGCCCATATGCCTTGCTGTAAAAGAAAATTTTAAAATCTTCTCTTAAACATTACCCTATGAACCATCAGTACCATTATAGTCTTTTTTTTTTATTAAGAATTAAGAATTTTTAGCTCACACATTTCTTTAAAGTAACTTTACCTACTGAGATTCCAAGGAAAATAATAGTATATGTTGTTTGTAGGAGATTTAGTAAAAGGGGAAGGAAATTTATAAATGTAGCAAAATAAGATTCACCGTTAACATGATGAAGTTATTGCTCCTTGCTACTTTATATAGGTGTGAGTATGAGCTTAGCTAGTAAATGCAGACAAGTAGTTTTGAACATTTCCTGTATAGATGAATGGATGGCCGGATGTTTATATAGTATAAGGCAGCTGCAAGAAGAATGGAGTTCTCATTAATTGCACTTTCTTAATTGAATTTTATATTGTAGTTGGTTCTTCTAAACCAGGGATGTCAAACTCACATCGTCACGGCAGCATCATGTGACGTATTGGGACTTTTCCCTCCTTCGCTAAACCAGGCATGGGCATGGCCAGTGCGTGATGCATCCAGCCCATGGGCCAGGAGTTTGACCGCCCTTTTCTAAACGATCTGATCACTTGTCCCTCTTATTATTTAGAATGGAGGATTTAGATATAAAATAAAATACTTGTTTTGTTTATTCCTTAATGCACTAAATCCATCAATACCTTTATGGTCTTTGTGAGCATCATATCTCCTTGGAATATGAGATTTAGATAGAGTGTGAAGACCATAAGGCTCATTTGGGATTCGGATTACTTTTAATCCTTAAGGTGATTTTTAGAATTTGTAGAATATATATTCTTTTTAACATTTTTGAGAGTCTGAATTGATGGATCATTCCCAGTGAGACTTCCTTAGTCTATTCCAAAAATATTAACTACTACAAGAGTGACCTTGGCACCCAAGAGTCGATATGATGAGGAGCTTAGCTAGAGCTGAAGTGAGACTCAGAAGGTAAATGAATCATATCAAGTATGACCATTGCAGGCCTGAAAATGATTTTTAATTAACCACTGATCCTCAGAGGTAGCAAGTTCATAAAAGCTGTACATCTCAAGGGAACCATATAAAATGTATAAGCAGCAATTTACAAAATCGAATAAGTCTTTTTGAAACTGCTGCTTTCATTCATCCCCCCCAGCCTCTTCTTATATATTTAGCTGTTCAATATGATTTTTCAAGACTTAAATCTATTACAGTCACACAAACTCTACTACTTTATCACTTGTGTATCATATAACTTCTTCCTTTTTTTTCTTTTTAAATCAGAGAGAAAATCAATCAAGAAATGTAAAAACTACGAGTCTTGTAGCATAAGCTTTTCTGGGCCAGACCCTACTTCATCAGATACATGAAGCAGTCACCTAATGGGTAGGTATATATATCCTAGTACAGAGAGAAGGAAATTGATATCTACAGGGAGAAGAGTAGGGGGAGAGGCCCAGTGGTCAAGCAATGAAAGAGGGGGTGGGCGGTGTAATCACAATGCCATGCAGAGCGCAACTGATTACTCAATGCAACCCAATTTTACACAAACTTATGAAGAAAAGGCATATTTAAAAAAAAAAAACTGGAGTCTTACATGAAGACCTACTTTTCTGCAAGATTGCATCAGGCAACTTATTTCCAGGCAACAGAATCCATTTATATTTTGCTTATGTATTTTTCAACAGAATAGAAGAATCTGTAAAAAAAAGTTACTGCATAACATTGCGCACTCACCTCTCAATCAGTTCATTAAGGTTAGATTTTAAAGCTGAGTGCAGTAAAAATGCTGCAAAAGTTTTCCCACGAACCCTTGAAAGAAGTAATAAAATGACTGCCATATTTAATGGTTTAGTAAGCATTTTAGTTCCTACTTCCAAGTGCTGTTCCTCTTTTCAAGATAGATTGATAGCATCTTCACCTGAACTCCCTCAATAGAGTTGCCCTTAAAGCAACTCCACTTTCCAGGCACCACAGCGGAAAAAAGCATGATGTAGTAACATCATCTTAAAGCGATGTGTCTCTACCACAGCATACTGAGAAGTCTGCTGTTGTCTGCAGCCAGATCCTACAATATAACTGTCTTTTCTCCATTCTTTTGGTCATAAATATCTTTCTCCAGGAATTGCATCAGAAATTCTTAAAACTCAAATTTGAGAAGGTAAAGGTAAAAAATACATTGGCAGGGTCTCACCAAGTGCCGAGGGTATATCTTCTATAGGACCATTCATACAGGATAATAGCATATCGCTTGCTGCCATTGATAGCCCTTGGGTGACACTATTTTGTGCATCCCGGAAGATGGCCATTGATCCTCACAACCTTAAATGAATGCTTGTCCTTTCTTAGAATCTGTAGCCAAGTCTAAAACAGAGTACAACACTAATGGGCTACCGAAAGTAAGTTAAATTGTGATGCCGCTTCTGTTCCATCCTACCTCAATAACAACATCAGCCATAATACTGAGAATCCATTCATCTGTCCATTATGCTCTTCTATAATAAACAAAACTAGGGTTTTCCTAATTCAGGAAGGTAAATGAAATTGGAAGCTGCTTAATTTGGTATCCCGATGAAGCTATTGCCCTCTCACGTGATTTTATAGTGTTCATGTGCTATGCCTATTTGTAATCTACTAGTGAGCCCACTAGTCACAAATGAGTCACACTCATTCTGATTTGTGTTCTGCATAATATTGTGGTGCATCTACTTTCTTGTGCAGTGCTTGACCTTTTGGCTTTGCTTTGGACACCTCCTTCTCTTTGTACCTAGGGTATATGCATACACATTTACCTACTGAGGTGACTATGTATTTGGTTTATGAAAACTTATGTCACAAAAAAATTGATAGATACTAAGGTGCCAGTTAACTTTTTGATGATTAAATCATATCAGGTTGAGGAACTGCAATCCTTATTTAGGAAAGCTAACCACATTTGTCACATGATTATAGAAATGGCTAATATAGTATCTAGTTTCATTCATTTAATTTAATTCCAAATGATAGTATCTAGGAAACTGATTGTTTCACTGGATGAAGTGCTGGCTTTTAATCTGTTCTCATAAAAGATGCAATTTTGGTGTTCAATCCTTCAATGTTCCTGAAGACATAAGAGTTGGAGCCAGCCTAAGTAAGTTACCTGAGATGAATATAAGCTACTTGAGATCAGTACAAAGTTAATTGAGTACCGTTGATTTATCTGTTCTAAAGGGTCTGTATTCAAAAAAGATTTGCGATTATATTATATATCCTCTAGTTTGGATGAAATTCTCCAGTTTTAATTTTGGCTATGACACTAGTTGGGGAGTAACAATCTGGAATATATAAGGCTAGAGTAGACAAAAGTAGTCTATGTCATGCACTATTGGGGGAAAAAGATCTACTTATACTGCAAACTCAATCTTTCTTTTCATAGGTTTTTAGATTAAATGGCTCCATTTCCTGTTTTATCATGGATTATTATTATTATTTTTTTTAATGCCACCTATCTCTCCTACAAAGGGACTTTGGGCGGCTTACAGGTTATTTTTATACTTTTTAGGCTAAAATGATGATTTACATTCTGTACTTTTTAACAGGCATGAATCGGCATCCTCCAGGTCCTGATATTTCCACCTTCTATCCCTTATCTCCTGGAAGTGTTGGGCAAATAACCCCACCACTAGGCTGGTAAGAGCTTCCTGCTACTTCTGAGTTGCACTCATGTATTTTGTGTTATGAACATCCAATGCATGTTTATTGACTTGAGAAATGACTTGTTTTAAAACAATTGTAAGGTTTCCATTATTAAATAACAAAACACAATTATTTATAAAAAGTATGGAAAGTAGTTGGCTTTGCAGAGCAACCTATTGAGAGTAAATTGGACTCAAGAAATAGTATGATGTTCCTAAATGAAATCCAGTGCACAATTCACAGACTCTATGACTTGAATAGTTGGGAGCCCAATAATATGTGTTAGGTAAGATCGCTTATTTGGACTTGTGAAATACACAAGTGCCACTGAATACATGCAGAGTGCCACATTACCACTAAATAACCACAATTTATATGTTCATTTTGCACTAATTTATCCTCAGTGTAACAAATGTTTCAAATTTGTAAAATGCTTCAAGGCAAACTCTCCTTTATGAAGGAGGAATGCCCAATTTGATTCAATTTAGTAAATGTGTTCTTTGTTTAATCTAAGTTGAAAAAATGGCAATTGAGTGAATTGAATTTACCTTTCATGAAATTTCTTCCAAGGAGTCAATCAGATGCAGTATTGCTTAGCAAGAGTGTATCTGACATAAACAAATGGGGGGGGGGGGAAAGAATTGTAGTGATCTAAATTTTTGTAATTTTAAGATAATATTAAGGATGCTAATGAGCTATCTCTATAACTCTTTTGAGAATTTGTCATTTTGACAAAGCTGGTACATTAGATAGAAAAACTCATTTGCTACATGATGTATTATTTCATATCAAAAAATACTAAAACTATTTGAATAAACCTTTTTGATTGGAAGAAAATTAGGAGAGCCAAGAGTTTGGTGGCCAAGTTTTTTTATATTATTGTGGCTATTTTTACACTAAGGAAAGATTTTTTGGAGTGTGGGAATAGATTCGGTTCCAACTTTTAAATTTTAACAATTGTTTGCTTCTTTGTACGTACGTTTTTTTCAAAGATGAATCTGAATTAAAAATACTGGTAATATAGTATAGTATAGTATAGTATAGTATAGTATAGTATAGTATAGTATAGTATAGTATAGTATAGTATAGTATAGTATACAGCACTTAATTCTCTTACGTTTCTGCTTATTGCTGTACTGTGTGATTGATATTTGAATTGTGTGTGCATAATTGTGTACATATGCAATGGTCTAACCTACCGTGTATGCACAGAAGTTAACTTAAGTGTGAAGAGTGCCATGGTGAGAATAAGAAAGGGCCAGCAGCTTTAAAATGCCAGTTTCTTAAATCTGTCAATCAATAGCTCTGCTTGAATAGAATTGAGTGTACTCTTTCAAGGAAAATTCAATTATTCTCTCCGAAGTTGATACACAAGTGTGTTAACTTCTAATTCAGAAGTTGCATTAATTCACGATGGGAAAAAAACCCAATGTAAACTAAACATAAAAGATTCAAAATATTTGAAACATTCAAATTGAGCTATTCATGTATCTATTCAGAAGAACAGAAGTTTATATTAGAAGTTTCTTTGTATTTTAAACTCCCTTTCAAGGTTTTTGTTTTGCATTCAAACTGTATGAACTTGGGCTGTGTACACACATTGAATCTAATTTCAAGAAGATGCTTCAGACAGTTTGTTGTATGCAAACAACACTCTCCAATGCTTCACAATGTGGGAAAAGACACAGTTGCTTAAAATATAACATATAGTTAATGTTTTTGTTAGAGTCCAAATATCCCAGGATTTTTTAAGAATGTCCCTTTACCAGAAATAGGCAAAGCTATTGGTTCCCTCTGCCTGATTGCTCCAGTTTGGCTCCTCCTCCTTCTGCCATGGGAGTGACTAAACAATACAGGAAGGTATTTTCATGTTTTGTGAAAACTGGGATTCCCAGTTTGTTACTGTTTTAATAATCATAATATAGCAAGAATAAATCCTAGTTTATTTGTTCTTACGAAGTGAAGAATAAGCTACTCGGGTTATTAGTTGGTTATCTATTTATTGGTGTTTGGAAAAAGGCAGATTGACTTCTGTTACTTTATAATTGATGGGTTGCTTTCTTCTGTGACCTCAGGCAAGGTCAGCCTGTATATCCCATCTCAGGTGGATTCAGGCATCCCTACCCATCCTCACTTTCAGTCGACACTTCCATGTCAAGGTAGGTGTAGGTGGGGAATGACTGGCTCAGGAACAAATGCTGGACATGGAGGGGAATTGGCTATTCTGCTTTGTCCTGGTGGCTGCCTTTGCTTGCTCTCTCTGCCCCATTAGCTAAATTGCATTTAAGTCTGTGTGTATGTCTATAGAATACTGTGTATATACAGCTTGCAATTATCATTGGCTGATTAAAAGACATCAAATCTATGATACAACAATCTTACTGAGGCCAAAGAGAGTATTAGTTTTGTCAGAGAGTATTAATATTGTCAGCACAAGTGCAATGAAATCATTGTACATAATGACTGAAAATAAAACGGTGACTTTTGACAGTTTTCTTCGTATTCTCTCTCCATTCTCTGAAGCATTCTATTTAAATGTAGAATGCAAGATAGGAAACACTTTTCCAGGCTCCAAACTATTTTACAATTAAGGCAAAAGAAGCTGTGTAGACATGGTTATATTGCTGTACGAATAAAGAACTTTAGTGCAAGCAGGCAGCACTAACTAGGTGTTGGTGGTGGCATCATTTTGTATCATTCTTATCTTTCTGTGGTATGAAAATATGGGATCTATATGCTGTGCTTGGTGTACCCAAAGGTCGCTGTAATTTTCTATGTATCTCATATCAATAAAATGCAACATACAAATAAAAACAATTTAACACATTTGTTGGCTGGGTGTGTGGAATACATGTACTGTTTTCAGTTTAATCACACTTTTTATTTCCTCCCATTTACAGTTGTGCCACGTTCAATACAACTTTTTCTAATATGCTAGTTATCATCTTATACTATTTTCTGTCAAATTTTTATATGAATTAATGCAACGTGTCAGGTTGCCAACTAGTTTTTGCATATGAAGTATAGAAAGACTAGATAAGACTAAATAAATATCAAACTAATACAAAGACACTACTTTCATGTTTAACAGTTAATACAGTTCAGTGTAATTAACAGATTAACATATTATTAGCTAAATCAGGGTTCTCCAATGTTGTATTCTCCTGGTATATTGGCTTTCAACACTAGTTGGTACTAATATACCCATCTTGATATTCTCTTTTGGGTTAGAGTGGTTCTCAACCTTTTCTATCACCCTTTAAAAACTTTTGTGGACACGGATCATGGCCATGGAGCCCCAAGACATAACTCAAGGTTTAAACCAGGGGTGAAATCCAGCAGATTCTGACAGGTTCTAGAGAACCGGTAGCGGAAATTTTGAGCAGTTCGGAGAACTGGTAGTGGAAATTTTGAGCAGTTCACCTCTGTCTGGCCCCAGAGTGGGGTAGGAATGGGGATTTTGCAATATCCTCCCCCAGGAGTGGGGAGGAAATGGGAATTTTGCAGTATCCTTCCCTTGGAGTGGGGTGGGAATGGAGATTTTGCAGAATCCTTCCCCTGCCACCCCCACCAAGCCACCCCCACCAAGCCACACCATGCCCACCAAGCCACACCCCCAGAACAGGGGTAAAAAAATTTGGATTTCACCACTGGTTTAAACTATAACATTCCTTCAAGTCTTTGCAGAATCCTTATGATGACATCACATCCCCCACCCCCAGATTGAGAACCATTGGTTAGACAATATTATGCACAGTGCAGAAAAACAAAAGTAAGAACTAGTAAGGTAAAGAAAGTAAAGGCATAATATAAAAAGAAAAAATATAGCTCAAACTAGTTTGCACCAGTATTATTCACTGTACTGCTCCATACCTTTCTACCTTCTTCACAAAATAATCCTATTGTTCTTTAAATTTCTCATCATTCTCTTTCTAAAAATCTCATCAACCTCATCAAGTACTTTCTTTCATGCTGTTGATTCCTTTTTTATTCAGTCCTCCTTTAACAATGCTTCATTCTTTACAGAATCTTTTCTAGTTTTACCCCAAGTTTAATAATCTTATTCTGTGCAGATTAGGATCTCTGAACAGAGATTATTTTGCAAACTAACATACTCTTGCCCACATTCTGGCAACTAGCAGTATATTGACATGCACAGGATGCAGTCTTTGTCAATATTAAAGTTGATGTCTGGCACATCTGGACCAATATTCGATGTGAGAAACTAATCTTGGCTAAATAAAGACAGTAATTGGTTGCCCGTCACTGCCACTGCCACCACCATTATGATGATCTTTAAAACATTGGGGCGTTATTGATTTTATCTATTCAATTTACACATGTTCCCCAGCTTTTTATAACATTAGCAGAATGGTCTGCTGTTAAACTGGTAATAGTTTGAATGGCTTCACTAATGAAGTACAGAAAATTCTGCTGGAATCATGAAAAGCTATTTAATATTTACTGGAATATCTTTTTTAAATAAAGAAGTGAAGAGATAGCATGAGGTAGGATCTATGCTGGAAATCCTTTTCAGTGTGTAATGTGTAAAACTGCCCCAAGTAGTCCTTGTGGTATGCAGTAGCTATTTTGCTTTAAGAGGCACACACCGGTGTGTAGTGCTTTAAATGTCTGAGAAGAGAGAAAACCTGCATTTCATTACGTAGAGCATTGCAGCTCCAAGTTCCTGGCATTATATGTTCTTCTCATTACTTTGATTGGGTGCAACCATGCAAATCTGCACAGGAGTGAATGTAAGAATTAATTGAGTGGCAGCTCTCAGTTCAACATTTCCATACGTGCGTGTCGGAAACAATAACACTCTAATTTATTGTATATACATGGATTATGAACCTCTGCAGAGTGTAGATTGGGATCTTTTAGAGCTTATATAATTGTTTGATGACACACACACACACACACACACACACACACACACACACACACACCATACTGGGTAACTAGGAACATCTCCCTCTAAACTCTTCCAGTTTGTCTTCAACCATTACAACAGCCGCAATTTCATATTTGGACAGGACGTGCTTGTCCAATATGGTTATTTCTTTCCTCCTCCCAATTTTATTTAAAAGTATCTCAACTTTTCTTCAAAACTCCTTAAAACTGTTATTTAAGGCTTCATACATTGTCTTGTGACAGGCAGTTGGCCAACTTTATGATCTTAAGGGCTCTGTTTCACAACTCTGCATTGTAGGAATTAAGGTTTCCCCTTCACATGGATTTATTTGCTTGGTGAGAGTTACACAGTAGACCTATCTAAACACCACCCGGCATTTATTAAGCAGGCTCATCACACTATTTGCTCTTGTCTGGGAGCAAGCTTTATGGATGGCAGACTCTGAAGCTCCTCATCTTCCTCCAAGCCTCCTATCAGGCAGTAATGTTCGGTGATGCCTTCATCTCTTTGAGAGATCAGTCGGATTCTCTATGGTTTGACACTTAGCTAATATTTGCATTGGAGAAAATGTCCGTAAAGTGTTTAAAGGTTTTAAAAGGCTTGCCCTGCTCACTTCCACCAACGCTAAGAAGTAAGAGAGGAGTAAACCTTCTCTTGTCAGCTCAGTTCCAGCTGCAACAACTCAAGTTTCTCTTCAGTGGTGATGTCTTAAATTTTATTACCCATTCTTGCTATTGAAACATTTTCCAGTTGATACTCTGAAGTGTTTCATAAAAGCTCTACTACATCTTGGACCCTTTCCTTCTCTATGCATTAATACAGTATATGCACTCATGTGGATAGATATCCTTGTTTCATAAAGAATTAGCAATAGCAATAGCAATATATACAGCTTCATAGTGCTTTTAAAGCCCTGTCTAAGTGGTTTACAGAGTCAGCATATTGCCCCCAACAATCTGGGTCCTCATTTTACCCACCTCGGAAGGATGGAAAGCTGAGTCAACCTTGAGCCCATGAGATTTGTACTGCTGAACTGTAGCTAGCAGTCAGCTGAAGTAGCCTGCAGTACTGCACTCTAACCACTGCGCCACCTCGGCTCCTCAATTAACTGTAAATGCAGTTGTTTGAATGCCATCTATGCATTCTCATAGCTTGTCCTGTTTTTTGGTCTCAGGAACTTTCAGTACTGGATCTGTTGTGGTGGCTTTTTATTTATTTATATTCCACCTTTATTTTATAAAAGAAGGTGGTGAGCACATCTAATACTCCTTCCTCCTTCTATTTTCTCCACAAGAACAACAACCCTGAGGTGGGTTTCTCCTCCTGGTTTCTAGGCTAATACATTAACCACTACACCAAACCTGGCTTGGTAGGAACATGCCAATGTTTGTGTACCCAGGGGTAGCATTGTCACCAAACAAGTCTGTAAACACAAGTGTATAATTCTTGTGTGAGCATTCACATATGGCTACTCAAAAGAACTATAATTATAGGTACATAACACAGCAAGTTATTTTGGAAAATGAGGCTTTGCTGTCCCAGTAATAATGAGATAATTTTTCTTCCTCTCAAAAGCTTCCCACCTCTTCATGGCACTCAGAAGTGTGTGCATTCTCTATCTTTAACACTGATAGGCTGTGTCCCTGCATACATTTATAATATATACCCTGTATACACTAATAATAGATAACATACAGGAGTGGGCTTCAAAAATTTTAGCAAGGGGTTCCCTGCCCAGTTGTCGGATGGGCATGACCGTGGTGGGCATGGCCTAGTTGGCCTCCTGTACCATGGCGGGAGGGGTTTTTTTTGCCCTCCCTGGGCTTCAGAGTCTTTTTTTGAGCCTCTGGGAGGGTGAAAACGGCCTTCCCAGGCTCCAGAGACCCTCTGGAGGCCAGACATGGGCCCATTTCCAGCCTTCCTGAACTTCCAGTAGGCCCGTTTTTGCCCTTCCCGAGCCTCCATGCGCACCCTTCACTTACCTGCATCCAAAATGGGCCGCGTGGGGACTCCTGGGAGGGGTGGGGCAGGGTGGGCAGGGTCAGCCTGGGAGGGGCGGGGCAGGGTGGGAAGGGCCAGCCAGGAGTGAGATTTGGGGGTTCTCCGAACTGCACAGAATCTTAGCTAGAGGTTCTCCCGAACCCCTGCGAACCCTCAGCAGCCCACCCCCGATAACATACCAAAAGGCCGAAGTGCACATGTGCAGTCTCTTAAAAGATCAGTTATAGAAGCAGCCAGATGGGAAAGGGACAATGTTCAATATTGAAGGACAATAGTATCAGGAGGTGAGTGGTGAGTGTATCATGTGCCTGAGGCATGAGTCACATATCATAGAGACAAGATAAATATTATTGAACACATTGATCCTGGGATTTAGATTATACAATTAGAAAGTTATAGCTTCTCAAGGAAATGCAATTTTTTCTCAACCTTATTTTCTTTCTGCATGACCATTCCTCCTTTTTTTAGCTGGTGGTGGGTAACTTTAATGTTATATTTATGTGAGAAAATATTTTTATGGAGCTAGGATGAAATTAGCATTATGTTTCCTACTGTATGTGTTTTTAGAATTGTTGGAGGCATTGAATTTCTTTGCATATAATACAAGATATCTACTGCAACATTTCTCCAGGATTAAAGGACAAAAATAATCCTGTTTACTCTGTCCCTATCTTAGCTGTCAAATATAGGCATCTTAATATTTTTGTTGCTAGCCTAATACGAAATATTTCTTCCTAGGCTTTCCTTGTGATTCATATAATTGTTCAATGCTAAGAGAAAATTGCCATTATGAAAAAGACTTGCCCTTTTTCATCCTTTGTAGGTTTTCACATCATATGATCCCAGGTCCTCCGGGACCCCACGCAACTGGAATCCCTCACCCTGCAATTGTAACACCTCAAGTCAAACAAGAACATCCACACACAGACAGTGACTTAATGCACGTGTGAGTTGGACTTTTCCAAGTCTTTTAACAATCCTTAATCTGCATTCCCTGGGAACCAAGTGGACATGGCAATAGTTGTGATGAAGGGCTTTTTCCCCTGCTGATCCTTAAAATAAAGTGTTGGATATGTGCCTAAGTTATGAATATAGCCTTGTATTTTCTGTACCTTTAAGAGACCTGGGCATTTTACAGCCCTTGGCCATATATGGCCCTTTGGCTATCCCTGTCTGTCCCATGTGAGGTCAATCAAAAAATTAGTAATCAAAACTAAATAAGTGTACTCCATGTACACAATACAGCTGCATTGCTTTTATTTTGAAGGTGGCTGCTACATTTTTTTTCATATATATATGAAATATAATATATATATATATATATATATATATATATATATATATTCATATATGCAGTGGTGGGATTCAGCCAGTTCACACCACTTCAGGAAAACCAGTTGTTAACTTTCTGAGCAGTTTGGCAAACTGGTTGTTGGAAGAAATCATTAGGGCAGAGAACTGGTTGTTAAATTACTTGAATCCCACCACTGCATATATGCATGCATGTGTGCTGAGGCACCTTCCCAGCCCTATTGATTTGGCCATTCACAACATCCCAACTTTTCATGTAGTCCCTTGGGAAAAATTACTCCTGACCTTGAATATTGAAGCTGTTTACACTGAGGTAACTCATGTAGTATCAAGTTAAATGAAAGCCTTTCTGGTGTTCCAATTTTAATATGATCCAACCTAGATCTGCATTGTGAAATGTATTATGGATTATCAAAATTTATCTATCTCGTATTAACATGGAGAAATAAAAATATTTGGATAACTGCAAATATGTTTCCTTCGGATGGGGGCTTTGGATTGTAGAATCTCTTTCTGATTTTATATTCTCAGTTCTAACAAAGAAGTATAGTTTAAACATATCATATTTCAAGGAAGAATAGGCATTTTATTTTATTTATTTATTGAATTTTATTTAAAAAGCACAATTAAATACAAATTGTATATATGTATGTATGTATGTATATGTGTGTGTGTGTGTGTATGTGTGTGTGTGTGTGTGTGTGTGTGTGTATATATATATATATATATATGTATATGTATATGTATATGTATATGTATATATATATACACTGTATAAATAAAAATTAAATGTTGTAGATTAACACAGATATGGGACATATTCATAAAACTACCAAATAAGACCAAAATTAGATTGCTTTTGACTTGGTCATAGATAGAGATAACACTCTTTTAAGTTACAATAATTCCCAGAGTTAGCCTTTGAAGACTTGAACTTTGTTTTTCAGCCTTTCTATTTTATGAAAAAGATGGAAATTATTTTTCTAAAGGAGGTAGCTTATTACTGTTCCTTCTTCAGATATTTCAGAAACACATTTTATACAATTTAAATAGGTTGGATGGAAGCAGTCTCATTTATTTTTAAACAGAGGTGGGCATCACATACTGTAACAACTGGTTCGCACAGAACGCGAAAATGTGAGAGTGAGAGAGCTTGCTTCGTTCACGCGCCTTCCGCACATGCACGCGACAGCAAACACACGACGATTTTATAGGACGGGATACGCCTGGGTGGGCGGGCCCAGCCCCTGGATGGAACTACCGGTTTGCCCAAATTGGTCCAAACTGGCAGCAGCCCACCTCTGTCTTTAAAGTATTGTGTTTTGTTCTAATTCTCATATTACAGAAAATTCTACTCTCCAACACCTCTGACTATTGATCCTTGCATTGTTAATTATTACCGTATTTTTTGGAGTATAAGACGCACCTTTCCTCCCCTAAAAGGGGGTGAAAATTTAGGTGTATCTTATACACTGAATGTAGCCCCACCCACCCACTGGCCCCCACCCTTTGGGCTCTGCCTCCCAGCAGTTTACCTCTTGCAGCAAGCACAAGAAGAAACAGCTCGTTTCAACTTCAGCACATCCTAATTAGCACAAGTTGATTGGATTGGCCTCCCAACTCTCAGCTGTTTTGCTCTCAGCTGTTTTGCGTGGGCCTCTGCTGCTTGCTACAAGGAGGTAAATTGCTGGGAGCAGATTTTTTTTTTCTTGTGCTAATCAAGCTATGCTGAAAGTAAAGCAGGCTATTTGCTGTTTGCTGCAAAAAGGCAAAATTGCTGGGAGGCAGAGGCAGATTTCTTTTTCTTGTTTTCCTCATCAAAAAAGGTAGGTGCGTCTTATACTCTGAAAAATATGGTAGTTTATCCACAAGTTTCTCTTAACAGCCATGTACTGCTATAAATGTGCATATCATATAGCCACAGAAATTCAAATACATCTGGAAATATTTGTGTGTGCCACTGTTAAGGAGCTCTAAGACTTCTTAACAAATAACAGAGGAAAATACTTCTAGATCAGACTTCAACGCCCAGAATTCCCCAGCCAGCCAGCTTTGCTTTGCTTTGCTGGCTGGGGAATTCTGGAAGTTGAAGTCCGCCAGGCTTAAAGTTGCCATGGTTGGAGACCCCTGATCTAGATGGAAATGAGAAATTATTTTTTGCTTTCTTCTTTCTTTTTCTTTATGCCTGAACTCTGAAATAACCTAGCGAATATTGCCCAGTAGAAATGAAGAGATATCTGTTGATCACCTGAAATGCAGTATAAAATAAATATCCCTTAAAAATGAACACGGTATCAATTGCACTCTTCTGTATGTTCTCTTTCCTCCTGTTACCTTTAGGAAGCCTCAGCATGAACAGAGGAAAGAACAAGAGCCCAAAAGACCTCACATTAAGAAACCTCTGAACGCTTTCATGTTATACATGAAAGAGATGAGAGCGAATGTTGTAGCAGAATGTACTCTGAAAGAAAGCGCAGCCATCAACCAGATTCTCGGCAGAAGGGTATGAAGAAATGTGTTTTTGCGTATATGCATATTGTGTGTTCAGTCTATAGTATTTAACTCACCATGTTCCATTAGCCTCAGGTTTGCCTCCTCCAGAGTTGTTGGGTTGAGATTCAGTTTCAATTATCCTGATTGTTGCATTAGACCTCACGTACGAGTTCTCCCCCATATTTTTTCACAAATTGACTACAGCTTAGTCCTTGACTTACGACCGCAATTAAGCCCAACATTTCCATTGCTAAGCAAGGCAGTTGTTAAGTGAGTTGGTCCTCATTTTCTAAACTTTTTTTTTGCCATTGTTGCTAAGGGAATCGCTGCAGCTGTTAAATGAATCATGCAGTCACTAAGTGAATCTGGTTTCCTCCATTGACTTTGCTTGTTGGAAGCCAGGAGTGAAGGTTACAAATGGTGATACCTGAGCCAGTGTGCTGCCCTATTCACACACACACACACACACACACACACCACATTGAGTGAGAAGTCTTTATTCAAACCCCCTGCAGTTCTCAGGTACCCAACAAAAAGCAGGTTCAGTCACCAAACCTGGCAGGACTTGGGCGGCACAAGAGTTCCTGGCCAGAAGCAGTCCACTAAGCATGATACACTGTCCCAAGAGCAAGTCCAAGATTCAAACACACAGGAAGCAGAAATATGGATCAAGGAAACCAGGCAAAGCCCAGCAAAGCCCATCTCTTTGCATGGAATTAACTAGGTAACGCTGGGGTGGCCATTCACAGTGAGCGAGGCTGCTTCCTCACCAGTAACCTGGCCAATTGTCGTTGTGCCTGTTGCCTCTCCGCCCTGCACATACTTGGACGGGGGGTGGGGAGGTATGGACTCCATCCCCTCATACTTGCTGACTGAAGGCAGCTGCTCCTGTTCTTCTTCTGAAGCCTCCAGGCTAACCTGCTACAGCTATGGGTCTCTCTGCCTGGTGCCCAACTAGTCGTTTCTGCTGTGGTTGCTCCATTGAGCTGGAGCCCTCCACTCTCTGGTCTGTGTCTCGATGCCCCCCTGTACTCACTTCCCCAGATGTGCCAGGACCAACCTCTTCCTCCTCCGAATTTGCATCCTGAGAGGAGGCCAGAGGTGCATCCATGCCAGCAACTCTCATAAATATAGATATAAGATAAGATGGCTAGGGTAGGGTAGGGTAGGGTAGGGTAGGGTAGGGTAGGGTAGGGTAGCGTAGGATAGGATAGGATAGGATAGGATAGGATAGGATAGGATAGGATAGGATAGGATAGGATAGGATAGGATAGGATAGATAAGACGTAAGGCAAAGCAAGGCAAGACAAGACAACTGTTATTATCATCTTTTTCTGTGAACACACTGGCACACATTAAAAATGAGGTATATGCCAGTTGCCAAGTGCCCAAATTTTATTCACATGACCACGGGAATTCTGCAACCATCTTAACTGTGAAAAAGGGTCATAGGTCATTTTTTTTCAGGACTGTTGTAACTTTGAATGGTCACTAAATGAATGGTTGTAAGTCGAGGATTACCTATATGCTGTTGTAATTTAGAAGAAGTGATCAGATAACTTAAAGTAAACCCAAAAATTCTATGATGATTTTTTCCCCCTTGGCTGCCATATGTATTTAATTTCTCTCAGTCCCCATACTCTTTGTTCTCGCTTCTACAACTAGGAGTCATATGGGAAAAGGAACTCTTGCCAGATTTCTTTGCTTGCAAGAGTTTGATGGTTGCATGAAATAAAGTCAATAGCAAACAGCATCTCAGTCCCTCTGCGGTGTAAAGTTGTTGGAACAGATAGCTAGATTTGTGTTGTATAACAAATTAAATAGCTTATTTTCAAAAGAGGCCAGAAAATCTGTATTTCACAATGAGATTGAGTTGCCTTTTCCTGTGGGAAGTGATGTATAGATACAGTAGGCAATTCTCAACATCAACACCACATACTTAATTTTCTGCTTTACACAGCTTTTGCAGGGAGAGGAAATAGTTCTAATCAACCCCCCAATCATGTTAAAATATTATTACAACACATTTTTATAAAAATATATGTGTACCAAAAGTAGCCGAAATGTTTTTTTTTTAAGTTGTGACTCTTACGCTTTTTACTTCCTTCAGATCTTGATCTGTGCTTGCAGGCACATAAACCCTTAGTTTATAAAATTAATCTTGGCGTCAGAGTGATTAGGAGCTTCTATGCTATGAATACTATAATGTTTATTGCTTGGTCCCATCAAAGCATGTGTTATGTGTTTGATTATTATGTTACCTAAACATGTCATATGATTAGAAATTCTTACTTTTTTCCCCAAACACTGAATTAGCTTAAGCTCTTGTCTATATTTTGATAATTTTCTTCATTACTTAAGATATCTTTTGTCTCCCAGGATAATTCCTACATCCTCTATAATATATGGCAGGGATGTCAAACTCAATGCCTGGGGGCTGGATCTGGTCCACGGGGTGCTTAGATCTGGCCCACGGGGCCATCCTGGAAATAGTGAAGGACTGGCCCGCGGTGCCTGTGCCAGCGAAAACAGAACTCGTGTGGGCCACACATGGCCCTCCCGAGCTCCATTTTCACTGGCAGAAGGTTGCAGAAGGCCGTCCCAGCCAAAAAATGAGCTCACAAGGGCCATGCATGGTACCCGCAAGCTCTGTTTTTGCTGGCAGAGGGTTGTAGGAGGCCATCCCAGCGAAAAACGGAGTTCGGGAGCCCACTTTTGCTGGCAGAGCGCTCGGGCCACCAAAGGCATCCCCGACATAAGTGACATCATGCTGACCACACCCACCCTGGCCATGCCCATCCCACCCCCATGAGATCAAACACAACCCTGATGTGGCTGTCAATGAAATCGAGTTTGACACCTCTGGTATAGAGTATTTGCTTATAGGTTAATACTTATAAAGTCTCAAGATAAACTGAGAGTGGGTTTTTCTGGATGGGTTTTGGGATTATGAATCTAGATGTTATTCTTTGATTTGAGGTTGTCTAGAGTGCTGATTGCTTAGTGGGTAATATGCCATAAGGATATTTTCCAATTCTTTTTTCAACATGTGCTCTGCCTCCTTAAGATTCCACATACTTTCAGCAGGTGGCTGGACTTGTCTCAGTTAGATAGCATCGAGCTTGGTTAATATTTGGTTGGAGTGCTATAGGAAATTTTTCCAGTAAGTTATACTGGATTTTTTTTAAAAAAAATGACCTGGTAGAACAGATTTAGAAAGAAAGCCATTTCCACATTATTGTCAAGAAAAATATTTGGAATTGAATTCTACTGGAAGGAGACTTAAAAATTAAAATTAGTTTTATACATTGTCCCCATTTTATGCCTACCATGTTATGGTTTTTTACGCCAACATTTTAGCAAGTATCAAAAGTGAAACATTTTAAACAAGGAAGCATATTAAAGATTTCTCATTCAGGCTACTTCTACATAAATTGTGGCCTTATCAATAGCCTGTGTACTGACCCTACGTTTTGAATACCTGGCTATCCCAGAGAAATCTTGTCTTTATAGTTATTTGTATCTGAGTTCAGTTGGCTCTGAGCATCTACCAATTCATGTAGGACTTGGCTATTGGCATAATAGTGCAAATATCATTTTTCTAATATTTGCACCGATCTGTTAAAAGCATAGTTTGTATATAGTAGCAGATGGCAAAAAACTGAAATTGCATTGTAGTGAAAGGAGAAATAGCATTGTGGGATTCTAGCCAAAGCTTTAGTGAGAAGCCTCTGTCTAGGGTTATTTCAGAAAAGAATAGGACAGGATGTTTTGCTTTGTTTTAAAGGATTGAAATTCTGCTGTCTTGAAAGCTCACCCCATCTGTAAATAATATATTTCAAACTAACTGATTACACTACGCATTCAGTTGTACACATGTTTTGTATTGCCCATTAGAGAACAGTAGATAACTGTTGAGGCTAATTTTTAAAATTTAAATGTTATAATGTTACACGTATCCCTGCTTTACTGCTTTATAAGCATTGAAGCTGGCTTTACCACAATAAAACAAAATGCAAAATATAAAGTAAAATCAATAACCTCAAAATGTTGGGTTGCAACAGCCAAGTTTTATGTGGCCTAAAATGTGATTGAATGGCAGATAATTCAGAATATTATGATTTGGTTATGTGTCTAAAAGATAAGATTTCTCCCAAACTTCCATTACTAATATTTTTAAACAGCTCTCCTTCCTTGGTAATGCAGTGTGTCTTTGGCACTTCATTTCTCTTCTTGGCTCCCTCCCATGTTTCCTGCTGCCTAGCTCTTGGAAACTGCAGGCTTCTACCCTAATTTCCTGCTGTGAAACAGCTGATGGGCAGCTGCAGCGATTGGATCAGGCTGCTGCTTGAAGGGCGAAGGCTGCTGTGGTTCAGGGAAGGTTGTGTATATGTGCAATAGAAGAGCAGTTCACTTGTTCTAAAAAAAATTGCCTCAGGTTCAGTATTTTTGGAATGTTAAACTACAGGGTTTGGTTTTTAAACAATGTAAGTACTAAGCTCGACAATAAGAAGTGGTTCTTTAAAGGGCTTTCATTGGGAACTAGGAAAATAACAGCCTGTAGCTGAAATATCCACACGATTGGAAATGTGACCAAAAACACCTCAAGGTGGAAGATTTTGATTAGCCTTCCAAAGAACATTCTGTTGTTGCTAAGCTGTTGCTCAGAAATCATTCAGTGAGTGCTTCAGGATTGCATGGTTATAAAAAGAAGATGGATACATTTTAATTTTTGATTACTATTACTGATTCTTAAATGCATCTCTTCAAGATTTCATTGCTATGACTAATCTGTGAAAAGCAGTTAGAAAAAGGTCTTCCTCTCCAGTTGATTCCTATGGCACCATCTCCATGATCCTAAATATTGCAATTGCCTTTATTTACTTTTTTAGATTTATATAGTTGCTCATTTCATGACTTTGGGTGACAAAGAACATGTAAACAAAACAACCCAGAGATAAAAACAATATAAAATATATAAAATAGTACAAACATTTAAAATGTACAAAACTACAAGGCATGGAAAAAAGTAAATATCTCAACCATGCTAGTGGAGCCATCTTAAAAATGTCTTCTGTTCTCTGGGGTCCTTGAGGGACTTCTGTAACATTAAAAGAGAGGAACAAACCTGAGTTGGAAAGAATGTTCCATATGGTGGGCACTACAGCAGAGAAAGCTCACCTTCTGGGACCCATCACCCTAGCAGATGGTAGCAACAACTTACCTTTTTTGCCAAGTTTCATGGGATGGACTGTGATATAATTGGGAAAGATGGTTGTTAAGATAACCCAGTTTTATGCTATGAAGGGCTTTAAATCAGCACCTTGAATTGGAGATGGAAGCAAACTGGCAGCCAATGCAACTCAGAGTGGAAATTCTGAGAACACAGAATTGCCCATGTTGCTGCATTCTGCATCAGTTGAAACTTCCAGATCCTCTTCAAGGTCAGCTCCATATTGAACATATTACAGTAGTCCAATCTGGAAGTGACTTAAGGTATGAGTGTCTGGGGGCAGAGCTTCCCAATCCAGGAATGGGTGCGACTGACATACAACATGAAGTTATGCAAAAGCCTTCCCAGACATGAGTTAACGTTACCTACTCTTCAAGCAAGAATCTAAGTCCGGAAGGACCCCCAGAGGGTGCACCATATCAGTCTGGAGCAGTATGACCCCTATCCAAAGATGACATAGTCCTTGAAGCAACAGGCCCCCAAAACTAAAGCTGTTCAATTTTGCCAGGATTCAACTGAAGCCTGTTAGGGGTTGTTTCCCCTCCAGACCTTACAGCCTCCAGGCACTGAGATAAGATATTCCTGGCATTGCTTAATTTATCAGTGGAAGAGATATATAATTGGGTATCATCATCTTCATTCATTGTCATGTGAAAGCCATATTTATTCAAAGTTTCCACCAGACACACTGCCTGGCTTTTGCTCTTCTGGGTTTTATAGTTTTGTTTTGGATTTGTTTCTGTGGCTTCAGACTATCATTCCTTAGCTGTCTCTCTTGTTGCAATACCATCTGCTGCCCCTCCACCCCAAATGTAGTCAGATCTGTTTCAATATTTAACTCCATGCATTCCAGCTGTCCCTGTCATACTGCATATTCACACTCTCCGGTCAAGAAATATAGACGCATGCAAATGGTGAGTTATTATATTAACCCTAGACAATTTTTTGCAGAACCTTTCCCGCTGATTATCGGCAAATCGTGCTGCAAAATTTTGGCTGCCTGATCAAAAGTCATCAGATTATAGAAAAGGCAAGAGAAGCAGGAAAACATACACGTTGTCCCTCTGTTCTCGTGTTTTCTCAAAGTCCTTCCTCACAAAATGTCAAAAATTGCATATTTAAAAACTCAAAAACTCATCTGCCTGACATCAGTTGTACACATTGTGCAAGTTTCTTATATTGCCATTGGTAACATGCAAGTATTCTGGAGTTGTCCCAAAGGTGCTTTTTCAGGAGGCAACTGGACTTTCTTGTTTTTTCTTTTGCAGACATTTCGCTTCTCATCCAAGAAGCTTCTTCAGCTCTGAGAAGATAGTGGGGAATGGAAGGATTTATATTCCTTGCAGACAGCTGGTAAGCTGCATCCTTTTAGAGAGTTCTAGAAGCACTTGGAGGTTTATCTGTGCCCTCAGGGTCACCTGAGTAGTGCTCCTGGTTCCTGTAGTCTTCAAGGATCCTCTAAAAGGATGCAGATTGGCGGCTGTCTGCAAGAAATATAAATCCTTCCATTCCCCACTATCCTGTCAGAGATGAAGAAGCTTCTTGGATGAGAAGCGAAACGTCTTCAAAAGGAAAAACAAGAAAGTCCAGTTGCCTCCTGAAAAAGCACCTTTGGGACAACCATGACCTGAATGACTGAGAATCTCTACAGATTCTGGAGTTGTATTTTTCCATGCACTGGAATAAATTGGAATTCGTATCTAGAGATGTCTGCACCTGTAGCTTATTCTTTTGTTTCCCCACTTCACTTGCAGTGGCATGCCTTGTCGCGTGAAGAACAGGCAAAATATTACGAACTCGCCCGGAAAGAAAGGCAGCTACACATGCAACTGTATCCTGGCTGGTCTGCAAGAGACAACTACGTAAGCTTTGTATTTATATTGTCTGGATCTTGTTGTAAGGAAGACACAGCAATCTGAATGTGCACATGGAACAAAAGGTCATTGCATTGGCATTTTGTTCAGTTTGAGCTCCATACATTTTTCTCTTCTCTCTTTTTAGGACCATTTTTACATGTACAAATGGATTACAAATGTTCTTGCTTGTTTGGGGGTTTTTTTGGTCCAGCTTTATGCCTATTTGAAAAATACATCAGAATGGCAATTTAGTATTAGATAATTGTTTTGCATATCTCGGCGGAGGGATAAAACTGATCACTGTTTTGACATAGGCTTATCCTATGGTTAATGAATACACATGACAATGATTGTCATTTGAATGATGTCCTACTGGAATTATCTTGGAATTTATCTTGGCAATGTGAAATTTGTGTGTGTATAGTTGTCCTAAAGCAAACAAAATGTAGAGTGCATTGAGTTGAGCAGCAATCCTTTTGGCTGTGGGATATCTGTTATTGTTTTAAAAAACCAAGTAAACAGCATTTTATGAAATTGTGAGTTCTTCTCCTCCTCACCCCCAAAATAAGATTTTCGCCCAGCAAATTATAACAATATTTCATTACAATTAAACAGTATGTCTTCCATTAACTTTGTAAATAGTTTCTTAAGAAAAATCCATACTTAACGATAGCCAGAGACTTATTTATCTGAGAGTTAGCTAAGACAGGGCCTTGATGACTCTTAAAATAAACAATTCAAAGAAGTGCCTAATCCCAGCCATAGTTCTGACTTTGAAAATATAGTCTCTCACACATTCATTAAGATTTCAATCGATAGTGGGATATATCCTTAATCTCATGTGCCTAGTTAATGCCAGATAAATAGACTTACTGCCTTAGTCAAATTCCATAAAAGAGCCAAGGAGCTTCAGAGCACAGTGAATCATCTTTGCCTAGTACCTACATTCATTTAACAAAGCAGTTTATGTGTCAGTCCATTTTGCAAACCTTATTCGGTTTTAATGAATTATGCTAAGATGGAAAGAAAAAAAAAGGATAACACGCTATCCAACTATTGGAAATTAAGAGCATTAGTAGATATTTTGATTCTTAGCATGGGGATTGTAAACTCCTTTAAGACTTCTCAGCAATACTTTGAGCAGCTTCTCAAATTAGATTCTAGTTAGCCAACAGTAACTATATATTGAGTTTGATTACTTTTCTCCCCCTTAAATGTTCATGATACACACATTGTTCCAATTCTATGTCTCACAAATAGCTTGTGAAGGATATTTTCTTTAGTGCAATGCCATATTGTAATTTTTAATGAATTCTCTCCTCCCCACCCCCGTGCTTTCAGTGGTTGTGAATGATGAATAAAACCTGATCTACTATGCAAAACTAGCAGAGGAATTTTGAGGTTATGGTGAAGTTTACTGGGGTTGCCATGTATGAGGAAAAGCCCATGCTTACTCCAGGAGGCTGATACAGATGTTGCAATCCAGGATTTCTTGTAGCATAAAGTTAAATAAATAGTACAACAATAGTACAGGAACTGTTCTGCAATTCTCAGCAAGCAAGTTCTTTTCCTCTCTCACATTTCTGGATCATTAAAAAAGCTTTTTCTAGAATTTCTGTCACACTGGTCCTCCATTGAAGGGAATGTCTACTGCATCTGAAAAGGGGTTTGCAAGTAACTTTTGGTGAGATTGTTGTGAACTCTATGATCGCCTGCCTCTTGTCAATCTGACAAGAATGGCGGAAGTTAATATAAACAAAAATAGCTTGTCTGCAATAAAATATAGGCAAAATTTAACATTCATCCTTGAGAATTATAGAAACAGAGACACAACATAGAATATTTTAGGATTGCTTATATAGCAATAGCACTTAGACTTATAAGCTGCTCATAATGCTTTACAGCCCTCTCTAAGCAGTTTAGAGGGTCAACATATTGCCCCCAACAATTTGGGTCCTCATTTTACTGACCTCAGAAGGATGGAAGACTGAGTCAACCTTGAGCCGCTCAGAATCAAACTCCTGGAGTGAGTAGTACTGCAGTACTACATTCTAACCACTGTGCACGCACGATTCTGAACAATCTATTTTCTTGTTATTTATTTCCTTATTATAACTAAAGAATTTTTGTCTTACTTTTTAAAGGGAAAGAAGAAAAAGAGGAAGAGAGAGAAGCTACAGGAGTCAACATCAGGTATATTTATGGGTAGATATTCATGTTAAATATTATTGGCTGTGTTTTAAAGACTGAGCACATTGCTCCAAGATGTCAATTTCTCTCCATAAAAGACAATATATATTCTAATAATTCTTTTTGATGTCACCTCTATTGCCCTCATGTACCCAAGCTAAGAGTTTTAGTCTCATTATAAAAGGATGCTTGGAATGAAGCTCTGTGGCTTGTTTCAGCAATTGGAGAAGAAATTAATTTCCATTCTTTTGGGTGTCAGTAAAGGCTCAAAGATTGGAAAATAGTAACAGCACCAGTAGGTTATTATAACTTCTTTGCCAAATCTATATCAATAAAGAGGGGGGAGAACAGCCTCTAATAGGTCAGCTTGTCCTGCCAAATTTCTCGTGCATGGATAATCTTTACCGAAGATTGTCCATGCATGAGAAATTACTGAAAGACTGTCCATGTATGAATTATTATTGAAAATTATAAAACTAACTACTATCAACTTATATAAGCAGTACCAGTTCAAAAAAATTAAGAAGCAATGACAAAAAGTCAACTGCCTTTTATTCTTTGGTACCATTGCTTAGATTCAGGAAACATTACTTGAGAAGCTGTTTTGTTTCGCCGTGCTGTAAATTGCATTTTAGCTTCATTAACCCATTACTGAGTTCCAGAAGGGTTAAGAATATTCTCTTTTTGGGGCTGTTAAGCAGAGGTTTTAGATCAACATATTTCTTCATTGGAGAAGAGTCAGTTGGATCAGTTTATGAGCCATGTAAATGAATCAATAAATCTCGCCAGAGGTGGGCTGCTGCCGTTTTGGACTGGTTTGGGTGAACCGGTAATTGTGACCTGCGGGTGGGCCCGCCGCCCGCCCACCTGCCCCGGCGCTATCCTGTCCTATATTGCCATGTTTTTGAAGCCACACGCATGTGCAGAAGGCTGTGCGCATGCGCGGAAGGGGCTCACGTGAGCGAATCAAACATGCACGCACGTGTGCTCACATTTTCAGTGCTGGGCAAACCAATTGTTATAACCAGCAGCAGCCCACTCCTGAATCTCATGGATAAATTATGAATGAGTAAATTCAGAAAGCTAAACAGACCTGTAAAATATTTGGATAGAAGAATAATAGGAAATCCCAGGGTTGTAGATTCTTCCGAGAAGACGCCATGACAAACTACTTCCATATTGTTGCCAATAAAACTGAAGAATCAAGCAGCATTCAAAGGAGACTTTATATTAACATACAGTACATTTTTTAAAAAAAATATAGAAAAATAGTGGTTTAAAATCTTTCTGCTGAAAGCATCAGTGAGGTTCTCTCTTTTTAAAAAAATAAAAATGGCTGGTATAAGAACCATAAAAGGCAGAGGAAATCAATCAGTAATGCATATTCTAGCATAAGACCTTTTATTTGGGGTATGCAGAAAAATTATTCAGTGAAATTTGTTTAAAAAAACCAACAATCTTCTACAGGTACCGCCCCACGAATGACAGCTGCCTACATCTGAAGCATGGTAAGAATATTTATAAAAGACTTTCTACTAAATTTTATATACTGTGTATGTATATATGTATATACACGCATCAAAAGATTTCCTAAAACTTTCCTACATTTAATATTTGAAAAAAAAAATCAAGAAATTATAGCACACACAAATTTAATGTGCTACCCTCAAATGAATGTTCTTATGATTAATGGTTTTTATACCGGCTGTGTATTTTAGAGCCAATTCTTTTTCCTTTTATTATTTAATTTCATCATTCAAACTAACTATATCTCACTGACTAGCTGCACGTCTGAAGCCCAAGATTTTAATAAGCAGTTAAACCATTTTGACTGGCATCATACTGCAAAAATCTCCATTAGAAACAAGTTAAACCAAACTGATTTGTTCTCATCACTATTTTATAATCTTGAGTGGCAGGATAAAGAACATTTTTATTTCAAAATACTTATACATTGTAAGTAAAGAAAAACAGAAAAACAGAATACTTAATATCATGTTTGTGTGTTTGTGTCATTTCATTTGTATGTTTGTGCTGTAGCATTTATGAATGCTAGAAAAACACTTCAATATTTCAATATGAGTGGTAATTCTTCCAACATTATGCTAAGAATTGTGGATAGTGAAGATTCCAATGTCAAGCATGGAAATCAGGAAACTCAGGCAGTTCAAATAAATATAAGGGTTTATTGCAAGCTTATGCTCTCTACAGGAATCTGAACTACTAATGGTTTAAGCAAATTGGCGATAGATCAGAGTCAATGGAATTGAAGCTGGGCTGGACTTAGATTTCTGGTGGGCATGAAGGGACTTGAAACTGATGACACATTTGATCCTTCCCTCGGGCTCAGCCTGGTCATCTCCTACATCCAATGATGTATAAAAAAATAAAAATTCTTACATTAAATATTAACATGTAATATCAAATTTTGAATGTATCTAATATAACAACCATTTAAATCTTACACTGAAGTTACTTCAGTGATACATTTACCAAATCCTGTTGTTCATCAACATTAACCAAATAATTACCTTTATTAATCTACAATAATTAATTACCATCATTCGTGATTAATCAAATAATATTTTTTTCATTCACTATCAAAATTACAGTTATTGGGAAGCTTAATAACTCAATAAGCAGTAAAACATATTTTTATTGATATAAATTATTGATAAATAAAAATAACAAGGTATAACTACGAATAGATATGTGCAAATTACTCAGCTTTTTACAAGGTATTCTAGATTTTTTAAAAAGAAATTCCCCAAATATGCTAAATTTGAAAAATAGTCCATTTTAAACCCTGGTGAAATTTCCTGAATTTTAAGATGTTCTCTGTTTTGGACAGCTCAAGTTGTTTCAGTTGCCTAAAAATATGACTTTGTATTACAATAATATTTATATAATTTATATATTAATTATAATGAAAGAGTGTCTTCAACAACCAAAGACATATCATACAACTATTTTAAATTGCAATATACATTGAATTTGGGTACAAAGAGTGATAAAGCTCGTAACATAAATACTTGCATCAACACATTTTTTAATCAAAAAGTTATTGTCATTTGTATAATGGGAAGTGGGTTTCTTGGAAGGTGGGGGCCGCAGTAATAAATTGATCATTTTGTGCAAATGTGAAGAAATCAGAAGTCTAGACATCAGTGAAGAAAACATTAAAACATTCTGATAGCTTATCTGAATCCTGTTCTTGACTTGTGCAGAATAATAGAACTAGAAGTGGCCAGTCCAATCACTTCAGTGCAGAAATCCCAGTTAAAGTAACCTTTTCAGATGTCCACCTTGCTTCTTCTTGAACACATCTAGTGGAAGAAACCAACTCACCATTTCTCTGGGCAATAGGTTCCATTGTTAAACTGCTCTGTTATGCAGAATTGTATCATGCCTTCCAGTAAAATCAATATACAGTATTGTTCTGTACCCTGTATTCTAGAGTGGTGGAAAATAAGTCCTATTGTTTTTATACTTTTTAAGTATTTGAAGAGTGCTAGAATATGCCTCCTCAGTCTTCTGTTCTTGAAGCTAAACATTCCCAAATCCTCCTATCTTTCTTCACAGGTGTCTAATCTGTGGATCATCCTCATTGCTCTTCTTTGAATCTGATGCAGTTTATCTGAATCATTTTAAAATATGCCCACTACTGGACAAATTTTCAAGATATTATTATACAAAGTACTATGTTGGCTCATATCATTTAGATATGAGCCAGCAGTGTGCAGCAGCTGCCAAAAAAGCCAACACAGTTCTGGGCTGCATAAACAGAGGGATAGAATCAAGATCACGTGAAGTGTTACTACCATTTTATAATGCCTTGGTAAGGCCACACTTGGAATACTGCATTCAGTTTTGGTCGCCACGATGTAAAAAAAGATGTGGAGACTCTAGAAAGAGTGCAGAGAAGAGCAACAAAGATGATTAGGGGATTGGAGGCTAAAACATATGAAGAACGGTTGCAGGAACTGGGTATGTCTAGTTTAATGAAAAAAAGGACTAGGGGTGTCATGATAGCAGTGTTCCAATATCTCAGGGGTTGCCACAAAGAAGAGGGAGTCAAGCTATTCTCCAAAGCACCTGAGGGTAGGACAAGAAGCAATGGGTGGAAACTAATCAAAGAGAAAAGCAACTTAGAACTAAGGAGAAATTTCCTGACAGAACAGTTAATCAGTGGAACAACTTGCCTCCAGAAGTTGTGAATGCTCCAACACTGGAAATTTTTAAGAAGATGTTGGATAACCATTTGTCTGAAGTGGTGTAGGGTTTCCTGCCTAAGTAGGGGATTGGACTAGAATACCTCCGAGTCCAAGGTCTCTTCCAACTCTATTATTCTATTCTACTATTATTAAAGCACTATTCCCCATCCTATACCTATGCATTTGGTTTCCTTTTTCTAAAGAAATAATTGTCCATTTAGTTTCCATTGGTTTCCCTTTAAGTTTCCATTGGTTTCCATTAAGTTTTTCCTTTATTCATTTCTTGAAGATCAAGATTCTGCCTTCTAGAATATTTTTATCCCATCCAATTTTGTGTCATATGCAAATCTGATAAGCATTCCCCCTTCTTCATCTAAGACATTAATAAAAAATTTGGAAATGTACAAGACTAGAGACTGAATCTTATGATACCCACTCAATACTTCATCCAGTTTGATGAGAAATTTTTAAGTACAATTTTTTTTGAGCCAACTGTGTATCCATTTAATTATCATACCCTCCAGCTCATACTTAACGAGCTTGCTAATCAGAATGTCATGGAGTACTTTATCAAATGTTTTGCTGCAATCAAGATACATTAACTCTACAATATTTCCACAATTTATTACAGAAACTAATAAAAAATATGAGATAAAGTTAGTCTGGCAAAAATTGGCCTTGAGAAATGTATGCAACTTTTGGCAATTACCATATTGTTTTCAAGGTGCTATAAAATGATCCTTTTATGATCTGGCACAGTTGGGGGAATACCAATACTTTTGGCTATGTCTATACATTTCTACCGTTTTAGGCATGCCCTTGATGGTATGTCCCCTCTTCCTATCTCTGTGCTTCATTTCTTTTCAGAACTTTACTTTTGGGTAGCTACATTTGCTGCTTCTGCTGTCCTTTTCTAGTTCTCATAAGATTTTCCAGTTGTATGTTAACATTTACAGATTGTCTTTGACTTACATTTAGTGACCATCCAAAGTTATAACAGCACTGGAAAAAGTGACTGATGACCATTGTTCACACTTATGACCGTTGCATGAGCCCCATGGTCACATGATCAAAATTCAGATGCTTAGCCAGATTCACTTAGCAACCATATTACTAATATAGCAAGTGCAGTGATTCACTTGACAACTATGGCAAAAAAGGCCATAAAATGGAGCAAAGCTCACTTGACAAATGTCTCGCTTAGCAAGAAACTTTGGGCTCAATTGTGCCCATAAGTCAGGCTCTATATGTAGCATTTTTAAGAACTCTCTTTTTTCCCATAAATTTTTTCCACCAGAGAAAACTACCTTTACTACCTTTATTAAACTATACTATCTTTTATTATACTATCTTTATTAAAACCCACTTTTTAAAACAAAAGGTGTGCAAAATATTCAACAAACCATGTAGCTTTTTTAAAAGTTTAAAATCAAGAACTCCACCATTACGTAATAATCACTTTCTACCAATATTCCTGTTAACCTCCACTTTTTATTCATAAGTCTTCTCTTATACTCTCTTTGCCTTTTTCCATTTCCCAGAGCTGCCCACTTCCTTGCATGCAAAATATCTAAATGCCATGAAGTCTGCAAATCTTGGAAGCGGGATAAATTGTATGCAAAGTAGAGACAAGTTAATTAGTCTAATTTTTATAATCCTTTTCACAGAATTTGGGTAACTTGGCACTCTGTATGTTATCGCTTGCTACAAGCAGAAAAAAAAAAAGACCAAGAATTTCCCATTCTTTTAAAATAGGTCTGTAGGACACATCCAGCAATACATTAGCAGAAGCTGTCTTTAAGTCAGGGCCAGACAGATTTTAGGCTTTAAACTTCTTTAAATATAACTGCAAACTTGTAAACATAGTCTCATCCCATAAAATTGTCTTCAGTTCTAAAATGGGAGCTTTCACATATGATCTTTCCCAAATATTTTCCCCAATCCTACTTGATCTTTGAAATCTAATTTAGGAAGGTAAAATGGCTTGGTTTTTCTGATATCTGTGACCATATAAATCTACATAAAAATAATACAATAAACCAATTTGATTTTTTGGATCTGTGCAGAATATGTTCCTTGGTATTTGGGCCTTTTAGCTATTGTAGTCTTTCCCCATCCTTAATATTAAAAACGAGATAAATGTGGAATGTAAATACATGAACCAGGATACAGATTCTTCTGACTCCATAACATTAGCAGGAGAATGATAAGTAAAAGGATGCATGAAACGATACATGAATAAGCTACAAGAAGAAGAGATAACTGCTAGTTTAGACCAGTGGTGGGTTGCTCCCAGTTTGGTCCGGTTTTTGCGAATTGGTAGTAATGGCGGTGGGAGGCTCCACCCCCCCACCCCAATGTAATCACTGACGATCTGTGCGTGCGCAGAAGCAAGCAAGTGTGCTCCCGTTGTGAACCAGTAGTAAAGGTAAGTAGAACCCACCCCGGTTTAGACCAAACCACAGTGAAATCTCACTTTTCCCAATTTCATTGTAGCATTCCAAATTTTCCTTGTGATTTATAACATGTGTAAATTGCCTGATGATGTAATCAGATAAATAATGTAAATCCTTGCTATGCTGTCCTCTTCAGTTCAATGGACATTTCTGAATAAGAAAATAGAGTAACCGAAGTGAAGTAAGATGAGATTTCACTGTATTCATAGTGTTAAAAGCCTCTTTGGGCATTTTACTTCAGCAGTTAAATTAAAATTAGCTGATTAACAGGATTTAGGCCAAGTAGGGAAACATTTTCTGTTGCATTCAAGAGAAAATCTCCTTCTAACCAGGCATTAGTTTGTGTGAAAATCCCACCAGTTATTTCAAGATCTGCCTGTCATTTCTTGAATGCATCCGGTTTACTACTGGGGCAAGCAAGATGCTGCATTGTGAAGCATTTATGTTTAATTTAATTTCCAACTGGTCTTTTCTATTTAAGGATGGAAATGGTCGTGCTGTTAACCCCAATTTTTCAAATATTATTGAACTATATGTGTGTTAAGCTGAAGGTACACAGTGTGAGTTACATTTTTTAATGCTTTGAAACGCTTGATTAAACATAAAAAAAGAAAGGGGCATTGAAGATAGAGTGAAGCGTAGCAATACTTAATTTGTAAGGCTATGCCCCTCTCATAGCTCAAAGTGACTATGACAGTGCATCAAGTTTGGTCTAGTGTTTAAGGTAGCAGGCTAGAAAGTGGGATACCCTGAGTTCAAGTCCTGCCTTCGCCATGAAAGACAGCTGGGTGATCTTGAGCCAATCTCTCTCTCTCTCTCTCTGCCCAACTCACCTCACAGGATGGTTGTTGTGTGGAAAATAAGAGGAGGCGAGATAGGTATGTTGGAAATGTTCACTGCCTTGCGTTATTTGTAAAAATAGAAAAGGTATATAAAAAATAAGCTGATTTGCCAGATGTCAGGGTAGTAATTGGTTCTTTTAGATCCAGAGACTATGAGGACACCACTGAATAAAGAAACTTTAAACTTTATTAATAATTCAAGTAAGCAGATTTAAAAAGCATAACATAACACAAACAGCATAGATATCAAGCAAAATGATACTCAAATCTCTTAAGAGCTCTCAGGAGCTTCTTAATAATGACAGCAGAGATACCCTAAGGGCGACCAATTTCTTCAGTACTTGGTGCTAAGTTCCCATGTAAAACAACCCCAAGGTTGTTAGAGAAGGAAAAAAAGCACCTTTGAGATAACTATGACCTGGATGACTGAGAATCTCCATAGACAACAACCTGACACCATGACTTCATGGACATCCTATAGTCATGAGACTGCAAGACCTGATTGTCTATGGCAGGGGTATCAAACTGGTGGCCCTCGGACCGGATGCATCACACACAGGCCACGCCCACCCCAGCTCTGTGAATGGGGAAAACGTCGCAAAACGTCATGTGACGGCAGCATGATGCTGCGAGTTGACATCCGTGGTCTATGGAGATTCTCAGTCATCCAGGTCATGGTTGTCCCAAAGGTGCTTTTTCAAGAGGCAACAGGACTTTCTGGTTAGACCTTGAGTAAGTGACCTGACCTTGAACTAGGTTCTATATGACTCTGGGATGGAAACCAAAATTCATCGAGATTTTCACAGGGGTGCAGCTATATTAAGATCCTCCTTTATCCATCAAGCAAAACTGAAGATTATGCAGGTTAGTTCAGAATGAGCTCTAATTTTTTCTTGATATGAAGGATAAATCAAAATATGTCACTAAACTCAAAACTGCCATTATACAAGTATTCCATTAGAATGAAAGGATTACACTTGAATGAATACTTGTACTTGGTGCTTCCCTTGTCAACAGCTGAGATATTGAGCACAGCACTTTTCCAAATGTTTCTCTCTTCCCTTTTATTGTACATAATAATAATAATAATAATAATAATAATAATAATAATAATAATAATAATAATTTTATTTCTATACCGCCCCTCTACCGAAGGACTCGGGGCAGTGTACAACCTATTAAAACAAAAAATATACAAATATCAAAATTTAAAATTATTAAAAATATTACACAATTTCGGCCTGGATTAAAACCCCCAATTTAAAACTCCCAATTTAAAATAATTACATAGTTAGCCCCATGTAATTATTAACTCTATCCATAATGGTCAATCTTGTTCCTTCTGCTATTTTTTTAAGCCGTTGTAAAGATCCTGCCCATTTATCTAGGAGAAGTTAACTTCCTCCCAGAAAAAAAAGTAATAATCAGCTACCGATAGTTGATGAACTATTCAAATAATGTATTACATAACATGCAATACAGGCTTATGGAGCTTATATGGGGGAAAGATAAATCACAGTGATAAATCAAAAATTCTCCTAGGCTACAAAGGAATATATGCAAGAGATGCCAAGAGATACTGGAGGCATTGCATTCTTTTGGGATGGTAGCAGGGAATTTAATTAACATTCTAAAAAGCCACTGAGCCACACAAATCTTTTATTAAATTTTTATTCTTTTATTCTTTTATTTTATTTGCACAAGTTGAGATCTTACCCGCTTTGTACTTTTGTAACTGTTTTTAATAAGAAAGCATTATGTAATGGCAAGAATTTATTTAAATTTAAGCTGGAATTTAGAACCCCAAGCATAAAATGATGCACTCAACATAATATACTTGTTCAAAACTGAAACTTTTTTTAAAGTTTTAAAGTTTTTTAAAGTTTAGAAACAACAAGGAATTTGGTTTTGTTTCTTTAGAACAAGTTGTGAAAATTTCCATAAGCGTAAAAGGAGTAGCCTCTAGATGAGATGGGCAGCACATAAATCAAATGAATAACTAAATAAATTGTTTCCAGTAATTTATACTAAAATTACTGCTTTTTTTTTCAAACATCCCAAATTCAGATTTACCAAATTTCCTTAACTGAAAAACTAAATGAATATTCTGCTGTTATGAGTCAACACTAGGTTTCAACTAGTATGTTTTAATATGCTTGTTCGTGTTTATTTAGTGAAGAAAGTAACATCTCAAGAAGATGGTGCTATTATATTATTTAATATATTAGATTGTAAACTAGGTTGTAATCCTGCGGAGAGCCTGGTTTTTCTTGTTTGTCTATAATTGAGTGACATCTGCTGGAAGAATCGGGGAAATGGATTTATGATTTAGAATCCATTTTTTTTCTGGTTCAAGATTTGCCACCAAAACAAACATAACATCCTCTTATTATTATAAAAGCTTTACTAACAATGCCAATTCTTTCCTAAGCACTGGTGCTTTCCAAATATGTTGGAGGAAAGTTATGAGATTCCATATTGTAGATATATTACTCAGACCTTGTAGGTTGGCGCACATGTTGTTGTCAATACTGAAGTTGCACCAAAAATGGACTGTAGGATCCAATATGAGTTGGTCACCGGGACACATAGAGAAAGAAGTTTCCTGAGGGCTCCAGCACAAGTCCAAAAACTAGGAAGACTAAATCTCTGATCCCAGTGATGGACTTTGATTGGATTCTGCAGGATTATCCTGGGACAATTGCCTTCATTCGTGCAAAAATGGACTGTTAATGATTCTATATTTGCGGGGGGATTGGAATCTACGGTTGGAGCAAAGTGCTGTAGCCATACGGTAGTTGATGGACGCTTGGATCATTTGCTTTCCATAGCTGTGACAGATTCCAGAGTTCTGAAACAGTGGTGGGTTTCAAAAATTTTTACTACCGGTTCTGTGGGTGTGGCTTGGTGGGCGTGGCATGGCTTGGGGGCGTGGCAGGGGAAGGATACTGTAAAATCTCCATTCCCTCCCCAATCCAGGAGAAGGTTACTGTAAAATCCCCATTTCTTCCCAATCAGCTGGGACTTGGGAGGCAGAGAATAGATGGGGGCGGGGCCAGTCAGAATTTTTACTACCGGTTCTCCAAACTACTCAAAATTTCCGCTACCGGCTCTCCAGAACAGGTCAGAACCTGCTGAAATCCACCTCTGTTCTGAAAGACTATCATGTCTTTCATGCTAAATTATACATACTGTACATTTTCCAGCACAGACTGCTGCTGTGGCTTTCTAGATGTTATACAACTCCCAACATTACTCACATCAGCCAAATTGACCGGGGTGATGTAGAGATGAAATTTACCAATTAACTGGAGGGACATGAGTTCTTAAATTGCCTTCAGAATCGTTATCAATAGTGGGAGATAATTTTCTCATTGGTGCAGGATAAAGTATGTGAAGCACACTACTCTCTTTATTGGTGCTTGGATACTGCTTCAAAAAGCAACTTCTATACAATTTTTGAATCTCTTTAATTTTAAAAAAGAAAAAATCTATCAGATTAATGTAATGACACTATATAATTTAGCTCCATTGTTAACATAAAAAGGAAATGAAAGTTCTGCCTCTCTAAAAATTACCATGAAAAAAATATGGTATCAGTAAAACTTTTGATTTGTGGCACAGTCCATATTACAAGAGAATTGTCAGGCGTGAAGGATCGGGATCATGCATAAGTTCAGAAGATTTATTGCTCAAGCCTACACACAAAAATCTAGTCAATTAACATGCAATACCAAATTGGCATCATATATAAGGGTTAACAGAATTCAAGAGAAGATGGACTTGAACCATTTGTGGGAGCAAAACAACTATAGGCTGTTGACTCACTTAACTCCACCTTCCAGCTCTGCCTTCTCTTCTCCTACATCAGGGGTGTCAAACTCAATTTCATTGAGGGCCGCATCGGGGTTGTGTTTGACCTCCAGGGGCTGGGGTGGATGTGGGCATGGTGGGTATGGCCACCTCAACATCACTCATGTTGGGGCACCTGTGGTGGCCTGAGTGCTCTGCCAGTGAAAACAGGCTCCCGAGCTCTGTTTTTGCTTGCCATGGCCTCCTGCAACCCTCTGCCAGTGAAAACGGAGCTCAGGAGGGCCGCACAAGGCCCTCCCAAGCTACTTTTTCACTGGCAGAAGCACTGCAGGCTGATCCTTCACTGTTTCCAGGGCACCCTGTGGGCCACATCTAAGTACCCCGTGGACCAGATCCGGCCCCCAGGCCTTGAGTTTGACACCCCTCTCCCATATGAACACTGATACAATGCACAAATACAGGGGAAAGCTAAGAACCTCCCTAGGGGAGCACACAAGTAAGCAAGATGGAACAGGCTATCCCTCTGAATAAAGTAAATGTTACAACTGCCAACAGATCAAAATATTTTGCTTGAATTATTTGTTCCTTAATGAATTTGCTACATTGCATATTAACGGGTTTTTTTTTAAAAAAAGAAAGGTTATTTCAGTAAACACTGATTATTTGTTATCACAAGAAAAAAAGTATAATATAGCAGCACATCATTAATTATAATAGCCCAAGATTTATCATTAAATTGCTACTCCATCTAATTACAATTGCCCCTGCAAGATTAACATTAAATTGATTTATTTTTAGGTTACTCCCAGGTAACAAGGCTTTTATTGTGCAGGCAACACTACAGTCACAGAATTATACCTGGGGCTTAGATGGTATGGTTTTTATTACCTTCCTGTGTTTTTCCACATTTTTTCTCCTCTCCTCTCCTCTCCTCTCCTCTCCTCTCCTCTCCTTTCCCCTCCCCTCCCCTCCCCTCCCCTCCCCTCCCCTCTTTTTTGCCATTGAAAATTTATTATGGAGGCAAAAGTTTTAAAATTTCATCAGCCTTCCTTATGAAAACAGCCTAGAGCTTGATAGAGATGTAAAGCCAAATAAAAGGATTTATATTATTTATTTATTGCAATAAATTTATTATTTATTGCATCTAATAAATGTATTGCATTTATTAGATGCATACTGTTATATGTTGCTAAATTATTATGTGGACCATAGATTTTGAGTTCAGTTTTATATTTCATTGTAAAGTTCTCAAAGGAAAGGAATATAAAATACTGTAGCTTAGAAATGCATGGCAAAAGAAAAAAAATATTGGAAACTGATAATCTAACATAATTTAGATACTTAGATAAATTTTTTTTCTTAAAATAATTTTTGCAATTTATTTTTGCAAAATGGACTCTGTGAGAAATCTGTAAGATAAATTTAGAACACAAGCAGATTTGAAGTAGAATTTTATATTAAACATATATTGTATTGAGTACATATTAAGTATACTGTAATTATTTCATGATAAAGAGAGCTGTAGAACAAATTGCTGGAGGAAATGTTGGAACCCAAGAGTCAAATGAACGATCATTTACTCAGGTGGTTCAAATCATGAGACAGACTCCTGGCATGAGAGAGACTGGTGCTGAGTCACTTTCCTGTCCCTTTTAGCTTGAGGTCATCCATTAAAGTTATCCTTAGTCTATATATTTATTCATGAATAAACCCAACCAAAACAACCTTTTAAAGAGTATTCTTTTGTGTTAAATATATTTTTGCTTGCTCTAGCCCTTTTCAAATTGTACAGTGTAGAAAAGGACAAAACCTTATTGGGAGTTTCTTGGGAGGTGGGGGCAGATTAAAATCCAGCCTCTGATCTCTGCATGCCACAAGTCTTCAATTATCCGCTCTTCTTGCTGCCAAAATTTCACTGTTATCTTTCAACTGTGGAGTATTTTAACAAAAAAAAAAAACAACCCAACAACTGAGGAACAGTTCCTTACTTCTCTGCTCCAGTCACAGAACTGCACTCCAGCGCAAATGGCAGAGGCAGCAGATCTAGTTTTGTGGCTGAGGCTCAAGGCTTCACATATGCTAAAATGTGACTCGGAGCGCTTTGCTTTGAAGCCTAACCACAGCCAGGGAGCTGTAATTGCTGTCTTTGATTGCACCGACTTCACTTGCGGGTTAGGCTTTGCTTGGGCTTGCCTGGGTTGGCCAAACTTCAGCTGCAGCCCTCCAGTGGAGCCTTAGATGTGGGAAGTCTTCCGTCTCTGTAGCACATACCTGTGGTTTCTTGAAAGGAATCCTGGCATGACCTGTTTCATATCTGCTAGGAAACTCCATTATGTTCCTTCAAGGCTCCAATCAGTTTATCGGTAGGAAGTGGAAAGGATCTCCAGTTATTGTCAATTTTTAGCTAGCAGTTACAGGAGGCAATGTTGTTGCTGGTATCATTTTTATTGGGTGAAGGACTTCCATTCTCGGACTTAAGCAAAAGACAACTCTGTGGGCTGCAGAATTTAGGTTTAAATAAGTAAAAAGCGGAGACGTACATTTAAAGTTTGGCAGTACCCTCTTCTAAAAAGTAGCACTCACATTTTCAGATGTATGAAAATGGGGTCCATTAAGAATAACTGTGATGCTTGGAAAGAAAATCACAGCTACAGTCAACGTCAATCCCATTTCTGAAAAGGGCGGTCTAGAGAAAGACCGGACATTATTTTAATCTTCCCCACTTCAAAGAAAGTTTTCTGGAAAGAGAAAGGGTGTGAGTTGAGGGGACGGGAACCCATCTCAACAGAAGAGCATTTCATTTCCTACAGCAAGGAATATTTTCCCGGCTGTAACGGGAGAATTGCTCTGAATTGCTCTGCTTGTGCCGTGAACTGCTGGCTTGGTGCCTGAAGGCTATTCCTCAACAGGAAACAGAATGTTTTAATGTAAGACTGAAAGGAAAACCTTCCCAGGAAGAGCAACCTGGACCAAACCTTTGAAAATCTGGGATGAAAAGGCCTAAAATAAATATAAATCGGCGGGGTGCTCTCTTTCCAGTGGTTTCTTTGCTTTTTTGCTTGGCCTCTTCTCTGTCCTCTTTGAAAAAGAAAGTCCTTCATGGTTTCCTTTGATCCCCTTCTCTTCTTGGGCAATTTTTTTTTAAAGACAGAAACTGATGAGGCTTTTTAAAATAGTTATTATAAGATAATTTTACGATGAAATTAGAATTAGGTGAGTCAGATCCACACCGCTGCAGTTGAATGGGTGGTTTTCTTCCCCAGAGGATACCGGAGTCTGCTTTTTCAAAGGTTAGGAAGATTTAACGTAAAGAAATAGTAAAATAAAATAAAACCTCTGCAAAATAACCTCCTTGCATTGATCATATGTTTATATTCATTCATGGTGGTGAATGTGCATAAGGTAAATGTTTCCTGCAACCTTAAACGCATGATTAATTTAGGGTTTGTGTCAGTGGTGGGTTTCAGAAATTTTTACTACTGATTCTGTGGGTGTGGCTTGGTGGGCGTGGCATGGCTTGATGGGCTTGGCATGGCTAGGTGGGTGTGGCATGGGAAGGATACTGTAAAATCTCCATTCCTTCCCCAATCCAGGGAAAGGTTACTGCAAAATCCCCATTTCCTCCCGATCAGCTGAGACTCAGGAGGCAGAGAATAGATGGGGGTGTGGGACCAGTCAGAATTTTTACTATCGGTTCTCCAAACTACTCAAAGTTTCCGCTACCGGTTCTCCAGAACTGGTCAGAACCTGCTGAAACCCACCTCTGGTTTGTGTTCTTGAACAGTTATTTTCCCAATATATTTATTTTTGTTAGCTACGAAGTCATGTCTGACCCATCGCGACTCCATGGACAACATTCCTCCAGTCCTTCCTGTCCTCTACCATCCTCTGGAGTCCATTTAAGCTCATGCCTACTGCTTCAGTGACTCCATCCAGCCACCTCATTCTCTGTCGTCCCCTTCTTCTTTTACCCTCAGTCTTTCCAGCATTAGGCTCTTCTCCAGTGAGTCCGTCCTTCTCATTAGGTGGCCAAAGTATTTGAGTTTCATCTTCAGGATCTGGCCTTCTAAAGAGCAGTCAGGGTTCTACTTCCTCATCTGTCAGGTGTTTAGTAACCTAGAGTAAAAATGTAATGTGAATGGATTTAGTAAACACATCCATGTTAACATCATATTCATGTTAATACGACATCCTAAAACTAAAGTGTTTTGTATTTGGATTTGGACACTAATTTGAAAGATCAGCTAAGTGACTGTATCTAAATTACTTGGCTAAGTGCTCTAACTTTTATGTAACTAAACTACCTACAATCATATTTATCCAAAAAAAAAAAAAGTGGCTATTCATTCAGGCAAAAGCATAATAGATCCTTGATATATTATTGAAGCCTTTCGTTGGGAGTATCATCCATCATAAATGTTTTAATTAGAATTCCTGCATTGGGTAGGTAGTTGCATTTGCTAGCCAAAATTATCCCTTCTAACTGCTCAGTGGTTTGAAATATTTTTTTCTCCTAACCGATGTGTCCAAATTCAGGGATCTGGTGATCTGCATTTGGATCATGAACTAGAATTTACCGTCATTACTACAGTATTTCTTAGGAGGGACTGTGTTATGAGTTTTCATTTAAAAAATTACATTTACTTAGAATTCAGTGGAGTGTGATATTAGTTCATAAAGTTTATAGAGGTTTACTTCTGAACCAACATCGTCTTCTATTGAATACTTTGTTGAGCATCTGTATATTGTTAACATTAAGCATTATACACAATATATATTTGCTTTGGGATCTAGAGTTCCTAACACTTTTGTTTAGAACTTTGTACGTCAGATTGAATTCTAATTTGTTCCATATATCGGAAGTTGTCATTGGACAATATCTAGATGCATCTTTTGTATAAAGCAGAGTAGCTGCCTCCATCAGGTTTATCAAAATCATATGAACAAATATGCAAGTATCTTCCAGATCTTATCTGGCCAATGTAACCAATGGTCAGGCAAGCTGGCAGTTGCAGTCTAAAGTGTAAGAAAGGAATCAGGTTGCCTAGCCTTGCTCTATCCCAGCCTTCCCCATGTTGGACCCCTTCAGATGCATGGATTTCAACTTTTAGAATTTCTAAGCCGGCATGATAATGCTTAGGTTGTTTAAGGCAGTGGTTCCAACCTTTCATACTCTGTGGATCAGCAGCAGCGGTGTCTGTACTCGGGAGGGAGGGAATGGTTGTGTGTGTGTGCCCACCACTTGTGCAAATGGAACTTCGCGTGCTCATCTGCCACTTATGTGGCCTGGTTCCCAATGGGCTGCGGACTGGTACTGGGCAGCGGACCAGAGGTTGGGAACCTTGATCTAAGGTATTACCTACATAGTAAGAGTATAATTAAACCAATGAATAATACATAGTAAGGTACCTTGATATACAATTCTAAAAAATGTTTACTGTATTGTTCTCTGCAGGTGGGAAGCGACATACATTCTCAACCTGCAAGACGAAGGCAGCGTCATCAGGGCCTTTTCTTGAGATGGAAGCTTGTTAAAATCTCCATGGATGTCCTTCATGTAAACAGGCATATAAGGAGTACGTCCAAGGGTGTCAAATTTTACCCTGGTGTCTCTGCTAAAGACATTGAACCATAAAGACAATCACTGCCATGTCCCTTCACCATCACAGAATTCCGAGCCCAACTCAAAACGGGAGAGCCAAGAGTAGCATTTCAGATCTTCCCCCTTTTTATCTCCAGTCCGCCTTACACTCCTCCATTTGTATCTTCTATGTTGTCAGTGCTGAGTCAACAACAAAATAGTTCAGCTGTATTCGTTTTGCTTTAGTCAAAAGAATGATATAAGGCCACAGCAGCAGCACTGGCTTCCATCTTGCCCGTTCACACTGAAGGAACCAAAACGTAATTTCTTGAGGAAGACATTATCCGGTTTATTTAATGGTGCAAGAGGATGAATCTTGATTTTCAGATTCTAAAAAAGATAAACTTGAATGCTTCTATATTTTAGTTATTGCCTTGGTGTACATTTTTATTGACTTTGAGGTTTTAAAGAAGCATTGAAATCCCCTCCCCCGACGTTTTCTTTTTAATAAAAGGTTTTTAAATAATAGTAGATTTCTTTTTTCCTGTTGGAGAAGAACAAAGCATTTGGAAGATAAAGCCCTTTTGTTTTTGAATTAACTATTTGTAACAGATGAAATCATTGTACATGTACACTAAACACGTGATCCACTTCATCTCTTTATATGTGTAAAAGCAACATACCTTATTGGATCTGATTTCAGTAAACTCTCCTACTCACATATCTGAATTTCCTTGGTTTTTTTTTTTTTTTTAAAGCCCAGCACTTGGATTATTATTACTTCGAATGTTCTGTACTTGTATCTGTTTCTGTTAGCCTGTTTAGTGGGATTTTATGCCAGTTGTTGAAATGAACATTGATGTACCCAAGTTTTTTTTTTTTTTTTTAGTTCAAGGCCTAGCCTTTGCCAAAAAAAAATATGGACAACCAATATATATTTTGTCATTCCAATTTGAGTTAATGTGCTGAGCATTTTTGTTGTTGTTTTCATGTTTTTTTAAAATAAAAGCTTTGTAATAAAACTACAAAATACTTATTTTTTGGGCTTGGTTAAAGTTAAGTTTGGTTCGCTTTGTTTCATGTGGCAGCTTCAGTGGAACCAGATGAAGATAATTTGGTGGTGTGTCTGCTCTTTGGAAATATGTATGTCCACATAGCAGGGGGGAAAAACATGCAATCCAATGTTTTTATTGATGAAAATTATCCTGCTCAACTGAAAGGAGCCCCCTTCCCCATGTCTACTTATATGAGAAAAATACACCTAAGCAAAAAGGGGGAAAAAGTGATGGAAGATTTAAAGCAAAACAACTCTGACACTAAACTTAATAATTCTTAAAAGGCCCGTGGTAACCAAGGAATTGAATTGAATTGCATTTTTTTCACTCATGGAAAGACCATGAAAGTTCTGCCAGACACGGTTTGCCTTTATGTCTTTGTTGTTTAAAATTGATCCAACTGGTAAGTTCTGTATTCTACTTTATTATATGATGGCCAGTTCTGTGTCACTAGGTAACTTCCACTTTTAAATAATAATTTATGGGAGATTATAGAGCAGGGATGTCAAACTCGATTTCATTGAGGTCACATCAGGGTTTTTTTTACCTCGTGGGGGGGAGGCAAGATGGGCATAGAGAGCTCGACGTCCCTTGTGTCTGGGGTGCCATTGGTGGCCCAAGAGCTCTGCCAGTGAAAACGGGCTCCCGAGCTCCGTTTTCGGCTGTGACAGCCTCCTGCAACCCTCTGCCAGCGAAAATAGAACTTGGGAGGACCCCTCACTGGCAGAGGCACTGTGGGCCGGTCCTTCGCTGTTTCCAGCGTGGCCAGATCTAAGCACCCCACAGGCCGGATTCAGCCAGCAGGCCTTGAGTTTGACACCCCCGTTATAGAGCAGTGTTTCTTAGATCTATGGAGATTCTCAATCATCCAGGTCATGGTTGTCCCAAAGGTGTTTTTCCAAAAGGTATCTGGACTTTATTGGTTTCTTCTTTGGAAATATTTCACTTCTCATTCAAGAAGCTTCTTCAGTTCTTGGATAAGTAGCAAAACATTTTCAAAGAAGAAAGCAAGAAAGCCCAGTTACCTTTTGGAAAGGCACCTTTGAGATTTCTTAATCTTAGCAACTTTAATGTGTGTGGATTTCAATATCCCGATTGGAAAGTTTGGGTTGAAATCCACATACCTTAAAGTTACTAAAATTGAGACATGCTACTATAGAGAAAAGGGCTATTATTTTGTAGGATATTTTATTTAGAATAGGTGTTACTGAGTTTTTATGGGCTAAAGAATGAGTTATATCAGGGGTGTCAAACTCTCTTTCATGAAGGGCCGCATCAGGGTTGTGTTTGACCTTAGGGGTCCGGCGGGGGGCATGGCCAGTTCAACGTCACTCCTGTCAGGGGCACCTGTAGTGGCTTGAGCACTCTGCCTGTGAAAACAGGCTCCTGAGCTCCATTTTCAGCTTTCAGAGCCTCCTGCAACCCTCTGCCAGTGAAAACAGAGCTCAAGAGGGCAGCCCTCCCAAACTCCATTTTCACTGGCAGAGGGTTCAGGAGCCCCTGGCAGCTGAAAACAAAGCTCAGGAGCCTGTTTTCACAGGCAGAAGCACCGTGGGCAGGTCCTTCGCTTTCGAGGACAGCCCCGCAGGCCAGATCTAAGTACCCTGTGGGCTGGATCCAGCTCCCGGGCCTTGAGTTTCAGACCCCTGACTTATGTCTTATTATTGAAGGATTTAAACCGGTTGACACTAGACCTTTATAATAAACATTGGGTGATAAAGCTATTAACATAGGGAATGATAAATAGCAGACCTATCAAACTGGCAGCCCACGGTCTGGATACATCACACACAAGCCACGCTCAGCCCAGCTCCGCAAAGGCAAAAAACGGTACATCACAATCCAGTCCGTACATGATCGAGTTTGACACCCGTGATAGCTACTGAGTTAAATCCAGTTGTTGCAACAATTCCATAATTGTTAAATCCAGTTGTTGCAATAGCCACTGAGTGACTTTATAAGATTCCAAGTACAGAGAGCTGCATGTTTGTTTCATTTACTTTAAAGGTACATAACCTGAAAGGGCTGTTTGTGGTCTTCATTGATGGCCCCAGAAACCCCCAAAATACTTGGTTGTAATTTTCAATGTAGTGTTCACTATATAAATTTTTATAAAGCCGATATGTAATCTAAAATTAAAATGTTGGTACTGCACTTAACTCATTACTTTGCATAGTACAGGTCCTTAGAGATAATAGTGCATCTCCCAACACAAGTGGGCCATGCTTTACAAGTCCTCCCACCAAACCTTTTTTGGTGGATGAGGATTCTGCTTTTTTCAAGCCGAAAGTTGCTCTTTAAAAAGGACGAAAGTGGATCAAACAAAAATTTTAAATTTGAATTTAAATGAAATTGATGAATAGGGTTCCTGCTTAGGTTATTTAATTATCATCTTTTCTGGAATCATATTTCACAGGAATTTCTGGAGTTGTGCAGGGAACTTCTGATGAGCATTTTCATTGCTCCTACATGCTATTATCTTGCGGAGTGGCACAATTGTTCTTCAACTGAAGCAGTATGAGCTATAAATGCTGGATAAGCTTCTCAGTCTACAGCTGGCCTGTCTTTGGGGCTCTTTAGCGAAGTTCAAATATGCATCGTCTCTGTCTGTTCTTGCATTAAGTTATTCTGCAGTGTGAATTCACTGGCAAAAAAAAATGCCTTGCAGCCTTCAAATTACCTTTGCAGAAAGACGACATAATATTTTTAAATATTTGTACATATTACAAGTTTCCTTTATTCGATTTTTCTTTTTGTTGAACATCTGTGCACAGTACTGAGGACTGCAGGTTGTGACTTAACCTGACAACTCCAATAGACTTAATCTTGATTTATCATTTCTTTGTAATACGAGCAACTTCCAGGTAGCTGAGCAATACACACTCTTGATCTTAGAAAAGAACATTGCGTAGGATGTATCTGATCTTCAACTATACTCAACAGTAGAGCCCCATTCTCTAAACCAGGGGTGCCCAATCCCTGGGCCGCAGACTGGTACCGGTCCGCAGCCTGTTGGGAACTGGGCCGCACAAATGTGTAAAATTTCATTTGCACATACCAGGGAGCTAGGCCGCTAGCACAAAACTATACTTTCCCTCCGCTGCTGCCACACGCCCCCCCACTTCTGCTGGTCCATGGAGCCAGAAAGGTTGTAAATCACTGCTCTAAACAGTTTCTCTTTATGGCATTTTATTCCTTGCAGTGCCCTAAATGACCTCACTGCTTTCCTGTCTGCCATTCTATGCAAAAAAAGAGGATCAAGAGAAATAAATGAAACAGTGTTCTAAGTTCCAACCAGTACTATTTTGAGTGCATTTCACCCCTAACATCTAAGTAGCTAATAACAGTTTTGCTTCAATAAATATGATTGCTATTTAACAAGGGACGTGGTGGCTCAGTGGCTAAGACACTGGGCTTGTTGATCGAAAGGTCGGCAGTTCAGCGGTTCGAATCCCTAGTGCTGCGTAATGGGGTGAGCTCCCATTACTTGTCCCAGCTTCGGCCAACCTAGCAGTTCGAAAGCACGTAAAAAATGCAAGTAGAAAAATAGGGACCACATTTGGTGGGAAGGTAACAGCGTTCCGTGCATCTTTGTCGTTTAGTCATGCCGGCTACATGACTACGGAGATGTCTTCGGACAGCGCTGGCTCTTCGGCTTTGAAATGGAGATGAGCACCGCCCCCTAGAGCTGGGAACGACTAGCATATATGTGCGAGGGCAACCTTTACCTTTTACTTAACAAATTCCCAACAATACTAAGGGAATCATACAAATTCAATACTTAGTATTTAGCATCATGTCTTATTTTTTTATTTAAGTCAAGATTTTCCCAAATTTAAATCCTCATTAAGATACTCCAAGGATTCTGATGAGCACACCAGGAGGAGGAACTGAAGGCAGTTTCTCAACCATTAAGGGCAATACTATTACAGAACATCATTAATTAGTTTTATAACCTGTATTTTTCTCCACAAGTTCAAGTGGCAAAAATAGCTTTCCATCTCTCCTTTCCACCCACCCCGCTTGAGTGATTTTCCACAGCTACGGAGAAATACAACCTTGTATTTCCTGTTGCTAGTTCAATGACTTAACCACTGCATCTATTGATTTTCAATGTCAAAACAGTTCCTGCAAGTTACCATTTAGTATTACATTTTAAGGTAGTCTTTTTATATCTGTTTAACATGGAAGTCATCCTTTCTCCTGTTTAAAAAACAGCCCCTCCTGCCTTCTTGCTGAAGTTCATATTCTGTAGCAAACCTGTGTTATATGATGAAGACAAAGACATGCAAATTGATTGATATACAAAGGCATAAAAAGAAAAGACTATATGGTATATATGCTGAATGTAGCTGTATACTAATCTAAATGAGTGTAATTTATTACTGAATAAAGCATTATTGGCTAAAATGGAAAACGTTAATTCATACTCTGCTTTCACACTGCCACCTACTGCGGGAAAAAATCAAAGCAACTCTATATTTGAAGTATTTTATTCATATTAAAATTTCTACTAGTTGGATGGAGGATTCTAAACCTGAGATGTATTTAGATCCAAAAAAAGGCACTTCAATGTGTAAAGCACCCAATAAATCCCAGTGATTTAAAATATCGTAAGACCACATTGTGGAAATAAATTGCTCAGCCTTTATAATCAAGATACAGCACTGACTGGTTTTTATGGCCCTGATTGAGCAGTATTACAAATACTGTATGGAAATGCTCAGCAGCTTTCCTTATGCGTATCAGAAAAACATGGCACACTGCAAAGTTCATTTGTATTTGTAAAATCCTTCACCAGTCTTCTTTCCAAGTTTCTTCTCCTCTACCAACTGATTTAGAAGTTGGCTTGGAGCAAAGAGAGGATTTTCCGGTTCCATTGAATGCCATCCTAATTGAAGGGAGGGAAAACATAAAGGCATTAACACCTCAATCAGATAATGTATCACAGATACTTATCATCATCTTCTTTTAACGACCTCATAATCCCTTGCGGGGTGGAGTCTGGGCAACTGAATGGGTGCTAGCAAAGTGTTTACTGGCTGGATGCCCTTCCTGTCACCAATGCGGAGTTCTGTGCAGCAGATATATTCTCACTCTCTCTCTTCTCAGAGACAGAAATATCTGCCTCTATTTAGGATTGAATTTACAGCCTCCTGATTGAGAGGCAAGAGCTCCACTTCTAGGCCACCGCACCATTCCAATGTATTACAGATACTTATATATTTTTCAAACCTCTTCATTCACAACAAATTACATTTTTTTAATAAAGAGATAAAGCTGGCTGCCATATTTGTACGCAAACCAACAAGAATATTTCAGTTAAAATATTGCAACCCTTTTAAAGAAGACTATTTGCAAGTTGTTAGTTAAATTAAGATTAAGTTAGTTAACTTAATCCTATAGATAAATTGGGAGGTCAAAGAGAATGATAAAGAGAATGATTTTCAAGGTAGGAATTGGATCATTAATCTTTTTTTCTGGGAATTTTACACATAACAAATCTCAGATTATTCATAATACTCCTTTAAAAATAGAAGAAGTGGAAAAATACTCATAGGATTCTCATGTTTTTATGTTTTGTTGTATTGGCCAGTCAAGCCTGCCTGCTCCTTGCTGTTGGTTCCACAGTTATAGTGGGGCAAAAAAGTATTTAGTCAGCCACCAATTGTGCAAGTTCTCCCACTTAAAAAGATGAGAGAGGCCTGTAATTGTCATCATAGGTAGACCTCAACTATGAGAGACAAAATGAGAAAACAAATCCAGACAATCACATTGTCTGATTTGGAAAGAATTTATTTGCAAATTATGGTGGAAAATAAGTATTTGGTCAATACCAAAAGTTCATCTCAATACTTTGTTATATATCCTTTGTTGGCAATGACAGAGGTCAAACGTTTTCTGTAAGTCTTCACAAGGTTGGCACACACTGTTGCTGGTATGTTGGCCCATTCCTCCATGTAGATCTCCTCTAGAGCAGTGATGTTTTGGGGCTGTCGCTGGGCAACACGGACTTTCAACTCCCTCCAAAGGTTTTCTATGGGTTGAGATCTGGAGACTGGCTAGGCCACTCCAGGACCTTGAAATGCTTTTTACGAAGCCACTCCTTCGTTGCCCGGGCGGTGTGTTTGGGATCATTGTCATGCTGAAAAACCCAGCCACGTTTCATCTTCAATGCCCTTGCTGATGGAAGGAGGTTTGCACTCAAAATCTCACGATACATGGCCCCATTCATTCTTTCCTGTACACGGATCAGTCGTCCTGGTCCCTTTGCAGAGAAACAACCCCAAAGCATGTTGCCACCCCCATGCTTCACAGTAGGTATGGTGTTCTTTGGATGCAACTCAGCATTCTCTCTCCTCCAAACACGACGAGTTGTGTTTCTACCAAACAGTTCTACTTTGGTTTCATCTGACCATATGACATTCTCCCAATCCTCTTCTGGATCATCCAAATGCTCTCTAGCAAACTTCAGACGGGCCTGGACATGTACTGGTTAAGCAGGGAGACATGTCTGGCACTGCAGGATCTGAGTCCCTGGCGGCGTAGTGTGTTACTGATGGTAGCCTTTGTTACGTTGGTCCCAGCTCTCTGCAGGTCATTCACTAGGTCCCCCCGTGTGGTTCTGGGATTTTTGCTCACCATTCTTGTGATCATTTTGACCCCACGGGGCGAGATCTTGCGTGGAGCCCCAGATCGAGGGAGATTATCAGTGGTCTTGTATGTCTTCCATTTTCTAATTATTGCTCAGACAGTTGATTTGTTCACACCAAGCTGCTTGCCTATTGCAGATTCAGTCTTACCAGCCTGGTGCAGGTCTACAATTTTGTTTCTGGTGTCCTTCGACAGCTCTTTGGTCTTCACCATAGTAGAGTTTGGAGTGTGACTGTTTGAGGTCTTTTATACTGATAACAAGTTCAAACAGGTGCCATTAATACAGGTAATGAGTGGAGGACAGAGGAGCCTCTTAAAGAAGAAGTTACAGGTCTGTGAGAGCCAGAAATCTTGCTTGTTTGTAGGTGACCAAATACTTATTTTCCATCATAATTTGCAAATGAATTCTTTCCAAATCAAACAATGTGATTGTCTGGATTTGTTTTCTCATTTTGTCTCTCATAGTTGAGGTCTACCTATGATGACAATTACAGGCCTCTCTCATCTTTTTAAGTGGGAGAACTTGCACAATTGGTGGCTGACTAAATACTTTTTTGCCCCACTGTATAAAAACAATGTCAGAATAGTAAGCATAGACAAACCGATCACATTTGTTGTATTAGGGCGCTGTGTGAAACATCGCCATAAAAAACAAATAATTTTTTATCCAGGGTTACTATTTTTAGATTTTCAAACAGAACTTATGACATACATACCATCCATAATGAATTTACTGGTATCTAAGCCGACATAGTCTAAGAGTTCAAATGGGCCCATAGGATAACCTGCCCCAAGTTTCATGGCAACATCAATATCTTCCTTTGATGCATCTCCTAGACAAAAGATTGACAGTTGAATTGGCAGAGTTCTAGCTCACTTCTTTCATTTATTTTATTTATCAGTCAAATATATATAGCTGCCCGTATCCCTAAAAGTGACTCTGGTTGGTGAACAAGAATCAAGTTTATAGCATTACATAACACAGCACAACTCAAAATCAAAATTCCAGTAAATCAGCATTTTTCCAGAAGAGTGTTGACTAAGGCATTGCACGATTACATCACAAAAGCCCCCAAAACTGTGGCTCAGAGAAGCATCCAATAGAGAAGCTTCTTATTAGTACCCATAGTTCAAAATGGCTTCCCTTTGAGTATATTTACCTAGCTACCTAGTAGTGTCTCTAAGGAATAAGTCTCATGCATTCCAATGGCAAGAATAAGAGTCATCAAGAAAGTGAGTATTACAGATTCCCACTTCTAGTCTGGAGTTCACTACATACATTAAATCATTCCAATGGCAACTACATGGCTGAGCTACAAGGTAACAGGTAATAGTAATAGAGTTGGAAGGGACCTTGGAGGTCATCTAGTCCAATCCCCTGCTCACGCAGGATACACCTTTTTTTTTCCAGGTCTGACAGCTAGAGGCTATGTCCTCTGAATAATGGATATTAACCATATTTATTTTATCATAAGCATTTTTGTTCTTTTTTTGTTAACCTTCTCATAGTTTACCAGAGTGGATAAAAATCAATGATTTTTTTAAAAAAAAATCAAAAAAATCAGATTTTTTTGATTTAAATCGGATTTTTTTGATTTTTATCAAATTTATTTTAATAAAAAACTTTTGGGGTAAAAATCTATCGTAAGATAGTTTTCTATTTAAGATACATAAATAATTTAGTTTATTCAGCATGAAATGGAGCTTAGTTATGTAGCATGAGGCTGTATATTCTGCAACACTGGGACTATCGGTGAGTCAACAGTGGGTCAAAGGAGTAGCAGAGATGACAGTTGCTCTTTAAAAATTATGATTTAAATCGAGTTGATTTAAATCAAGCCTTTTTACTAGTGATTTAAATCATGATTTAAATTGTGATTTAAATCAACTCGATTTAAATCAAATCCACCCTGTAGTTTACCAAATGTTGGCAGCATGTGGCAAGCAGGTTTTCTACCTCAGTGAAGAAAATACTCTCAGCAAAGTGAAATTTTGGAAAACAGCCTGTCAGAGCATTTATCTATTCCACATTTGGAAGGGGCAGAAGAAAACCCCATTAAACCATAAACATTACCAGTGTAATCTGACAATTAAAACATTATTTTAATTAGATGCTACCCCGTTTCTTATAACAATCATTTAAATATATGTGTTTCAATTCCCTCTTATATAGTATTTAAAGTCAAAACAACAGCTGGATTCAAGGACTACCATTAAATGAAGTTCAATAAATTTAAAAGTTTCAAATCAGAAAATAAACCCATCCAGTTGTGGAAATATAATGGCTGGTTAAATTTGTAATGTAACGTTTCGTTGAAGTATTTTATATGACAATATTTTAGAGAAAATTTCTTTATACAAAACCAGTCCTTTGCTTTAAAAAAAAAATCACTAATTTCTTCTTATTCTGCCTTTGAGGAGTAATTAGCAATATTTGTTGATGGATAAGCAAGAAATACAGCTAATCTTGCTTCACAAGCTAAAAACACTTATAAAATCTACAAAGGAAGAATTTAATATCTAAAATATATTTACAGGATCTTGATAATGGAAGTCTTTCATCTGCAAAGAGGAAAGGCTGCCTTCCAAATAAAATGTTTGAAATAATATTCTTAATAGCAGACAGTCATAAAAGGGAGCTTAATCCTTAATAGTTACAGAGGAAAGTTCTCTTTAGCTCTTTATATAGCAGCCATGCTTGCTTTGAAGAACACACAGCTTACTTCAAGAGTTAACTGACTCTTAGTTTGAAAGAAAAGGACAATTATTATCCCGTATTTCCATCAACACAGCAACAAACAGCACACATTTTCCCTATCCTGGCTGCTCTCCAGGTGTGTGGACTTCCATTTCAGCCTGTAAGAGGCTGTGGGAACCCTAGGAAGGCCCGGACGGGGCCCAGAAGGGTGGATCAGGCCCTAGAACCCTCCATTTCCGCCTGTAACAGGCCAGGGGAGTCCTAGGAAGGCCCTGTAACAGGCCGTTTGTGACAGCAAAGAGGCAAAGGAAGCCTCACCAGACAAGAAGGTAGCAGGGCCGTGTGGGAGGCAGTGGAAAATGGTGAAGGAAGGCTCGGTAGGTAGCCAGACCGCATGGGAGGCCAGGGCGAAGGCAGGTAAGTGGGCTGGGCCACGGAGGCCACATGGTCGAGTCAAGCGAGCTAGCGAGCCAGATAACAGCAGCTGCTATGCCGTGCCAAGGCAGATGAGGCGAGATAAGGAGTGACTGGAAGGGGCGGGGAGGGGCCAGCCAGTGGTGCTATTAGCTGGTTCTCCGAACTGCGCAAAGATTTAACAGTTCACCCAAACTGGTCCAAACCAGTTGAAGCCCACCTCTGAAACATCTGGAGGGCACTAAAATTGCAGAAAGTTGAGTAAAAATTCATCCAAAGTTAGGAATCCTCCCATTTTTCCCAAAAGGCACTCCTCAAGGCAGTTTTGTGGTAATTTTGGAATCAAGTCATGGGGAGCTACCTTAAAAAAACTAAGACCTTTGTTCTATTCTAGCTTAGTTGACATCAGTTAACCTATTCCAGGGGTTAGAAAAACCCATCATCCTTTTGTTTGTTTGTATGCTCACAATCTCACTGGGTTCAGCATTTTTATGTCAATCGCCTGCAAGATGAAACCTCACTTCATTCACTATTGCGGCTATAATTTTAATATAGATTTTTCTAATAACATAAAAAGCTAATTATACTTCCAATTACAGCAATAAGTACCAGAATGTAATCTATTTCCCTAATGTCACAAGGAGCTTTTGGAAATGGAGATGGAGAGGGCTTTTATAAGAAAGAAAGAAAGAAAGAAAGAAAGAAAGAAAGAAAGAAAGAAAGAAAGAAAGAAAGAAAGAAAGAAAGAAAGAAAGAAAGAAAGAAAGAAAGAAAGAAAGAAAGAAAGAAAGAAAGAAAGAAAGAAAGAAAGAAAGAAAGAAAGAAAGAAAGAAAGAAAGAAAGAAAGAAAGAAAGAAAGAAAGAAAGAAAGAAAGAAAGAAAGAAAGAAAGAAAGAAAGAAAGAAAG